>NC_080428.1:55462807-55526856 GCF_029873635.1 Malania oleifera
AGTTTTCTAATAGATAGACTTCGAATATTATAATAATACTGATTAATGTGTTGTGATTAATCTATACATGAGAACTTCTGAATAATACCCTGGGATCTGTATATCTGATTAACCCCTCATACAGGGTTGTACAGCCTGTAGGCTGGGATAGTAGGGGAAACTCTAGTTGGCTACCAAGCAAAATCAATTCTATATTCTCTATAATACGCCACAATCTAGCACACTGCAATCCTCCAGGAGTGGATTGGTCTGTTGTAATACTACTACCTCGTCTAACCGGACCACCCATCAACCAAAAATCTTGTGGGGAGCAAGAGACGCTGGCATCTTTCCTACACGGTAGTAGTTTGATAGGCCAAATCCACATAGATTGAGTTATTGGGTGCATGGATTTGCAAAATTATGAAAATAGACCGGTGTTTACAGTCCTCTAATGGTCTGTATTTTCTGAAATTTCATAAGGGATCTTTACGTGTACTACTATATATATACATCTTTGCGTTTAAATGATTTCAAAAGAATCTAAAATAGATAAATTCGTGTGATCTGGAATATTTGAAATAGATGACGAAATATTCCATAATATTTGTACTGAAATCTGTAGTATAGGTGCTGAAATATCTGTTTGTAATACTCTTTCGGAAGTAGATTCGGTGTCACATATTCTATTCTTGAAATATCTTTAATATTGTCGGTGTACGTAGGTTCTGGAAAGTCTGTTATTCTGACTTAATACTATACATTACTTCTATAAATATTGATATAAACTGATTATTCTGTAAAGGTTAAAAATGGACATAATTAAACAGAAGGAGCGTATAATAAACTCAGACCACACAATGAGTGGTTAAATTTATGGTCAATTTCTTATGTAATTTCTTCGTAATACTAAGAACCATACTAGTATTCTGGAAAAAAAAAAACTGATCAATAAGATGATATATAAACATAACATCATCTTAGGATACCTGTTTCTAAAATGGCTGCCTAGCCACAGATATTCCCTTACCTGTACTGGAAAGCCCCTCGTAATTTCTTCCCTTGTATTGATGGTCCCTACAACCGTAGTTAGGGGCTCAATGTTAAACTTAAAACACTCTGTTGGAAAAAAATATCCCCCAAAACAAAACTTCAAATTTCGATGTTGGTAGTGGGGGTTTGCTACATATGTCTTCTAACTAGGTAATAAAACCAAATTTTAAAAATATAAAATAAAAAGTTTAAATGATTTGGGAGGAAATCTAAGGCCCAATCCCACCACCGATCCACTCCAGCAAATAAAGAGAGAATTCCAAAGGAGTGTTGGTGTGGTGGCCTCAGTTAGCGAGATCGGCAAGAATTTTATCAAAAACTTAGAGAAAAGAAGGTGGGAGAGAGGGAGAACATGAGAGAGAGACGCGGGAGCAGGAGATGAGAGGAGGACGAGAGAGAGGAGAGATGAGGGAGAAGAGAGAGATGAAGGAAGAGCGAGATGGATGAGAGGAGAGATGAAGGGAGGGGAGACGGAGGAGTGGAGAGGAGAGAGAGGAGAGGGTAGTAAGGAGGAGGGAGAGAGAGAGAAGAAAGGAGAGGAAAGGGATGGTTATTGGATTTGATTTGAGAAAGAGGGGATTGGATTTTGTGCATGATTTCAATGAAAAAAAATGGAGGTTTATGGGGGGTTGTTTTGTTGGGTTTAGGCTTGTATATACATTGTGGCTTTCGTCGACAAGATAAGTCCACTTCGGGCAACGAGTCGGTCAATAGGAAAAATTTGGGAAATTTGTCCGACGAGTTTTGCTCTCCTAGTCGACGCGATATTCAGAAAATTCTTGAATATTTTTATAGCATTTCAGTTATCGTCTGTCACAAGAACATCCCCATCGACAAGCCCCCCCATGGGATGTGCTATCGACGAATCCCCTTGTTGGTTGGCCATCTGAGACCTGTTTAAATTTTGCAATTGGAATTCTTGTCTTCTTATCCTAATAAATTCTGAAAATTATAGGGGGTTCTCGCTATAACATATTCAGGAGGGGGGTTTCCACAGCAATGCTCACAACAGAGCACATGAAATATAAGCAAGATGGGAAACAAATTTAGAATTTAGCTGGGGTCTGCTAGGGATAATTTCTTCTATGGTGGTTGGTGAATGTGATCATGGTGGTAGGAAATTTTATTTTTCTGTGGAAATTTTTCTAAGAAAAGGAAAACTTGCTATTGAAAATTGAAATCTTTAAAGAAATCACCGATCGATAGTTGTGGACATGGGGCCGGACATTGCTTAAGCTTTGTCACAGGCCGTCAGATGGAAGACAGAGCGCCGGACAACTAGGCGGTTTTCTTTGCAGTGTTAGGAAGCTGAAGTGGTTAGGACCGGGGGTGGGGCGGAATATTCTGGGGCTGGTGCACTTATTGGTGTTGCCGAGGTTTGTTTGGCGATTAGAGTTGTTCGCTTTTTGATGAATTTTCAGGACAGACAAAGTAGATTAGATCTATGTGAGCTATCAAATCAAAGACATTTAGTGAAAAGTCTAGCCAATGTCACTAAATTATTTTTTAGTGATTAGGTTAAAATTTATTAACTAGTGTATTTTAGGCTGAATAAATACTATTAAAATATTAAAAATTCAAACTTGGAAGGATTCTTAAAGATATAGGATAGAATCATACAGTCAAACTTTAAAAAAACCAAAAAAATCTAATAAGCTTTGCTTCAAGGAGGTCTAAATAATAAATATAATAGAATTTGGGCATTTCATTATTGGGCATAAACCTAATATAAATTGCTTAAGGAAATGGGACCAATCATACAACACCCAATCCTCCAAAGGGATTGATTGTGGTGTGGAGGAAGGAGCGGCAATGGCATTGATTTTGGGGGCACGAGGGGATAATTCAATGAGTGACGCCCATATGGAAAACCATTTGTAATTATTTAAATCACTCTAGTTGTAATTGCTTATTGTATATCTTATTTAATTATTGTTTTTTTTAATATAAAGGGTTAGTGTCAAAGCCAATTCGGGGACCCATTAATTCACCGGCAAATCATTACAATGTATTCCAGTTTAAGATCCGAAATCATACTTCCTAAAAAACAAAAAAAAAAAAAAAATGAAAAAAATTATACAGAGATTTAAACAAATTATCTAAAAATTTCATATAATTTTTTATATTGAGGTTTTTTTTTCTTGATTTATTTGTTACGTGGGGTGGTTTTATCTGGTTTTATAAGTCTGTTTGTTGTATTTGGTATTTTGTGTAGCAGTTGATTTGACTCGCTGTTTGGTATGATTTTTGGGAGGCCTTTAAAGTTTTTTTTTCTATTGTAACATCTCATATTGTTTGAACAAATGTATTCATCGATAAAAGTGAGGGTTTATTCAATAAATAATGGAACGTGCCGCAACGTCCTTTTTGACAAAAAAAAGTATCAATTTAGACATCGGGAATTCAATTCTTGTAAATCAAGCCCCTATTTAGATGAACAACACCCATGTGACGAAGGTGGCAAGAAGATTTGAAGTTAGTTATCCAATTTACGATCGAATATTCTTCTTATTTAAATTATAAATTAAATACAAAAAAGCATAGAAAAACTCATATGTATAAATGCCAACCAATAATGGGACTTGAATGGACATGAAACAGCTCCAAGGCAATAGAGCCCATAATTTGAAAAATCGTATGGTCCAAGTCCAATCCAGTGGCCTGGTTGCTCTTTGACGCCTACATTATATTTAGTTTTTTGGAATTTTCTCCTCCAAATTAGGGGAGGGTGGGTTAGAATTTGGGGGGGAAAAATAAATTAATCGAATGAACCAATCAATTGGTCGGTCGTTCGTTATAAAAAATCGGTTTTTTCAGTCATGTTTGGTTATGCTTCATGAAAGTTAGGTGAATTGGGTTCGAATTCGGTTCGGTGAATAGGAAATGGATAATTTGGTAACCCCCGGAATTTAAATTAATTTAAAATTTTAAATATAATTAGTATATGAATTTGGATAAAGGCGGGAGAGCAGGGATCTGGGCTTGCTGGTGAAGTTACAAAGAGAAAACACAGTGGATGGGTGTAACGAAGAGTATGGGAGTGGGTGGCCATGAGAGGGATTCGGATTGAAATTCACATAGGGAGGGGGCTCATAAAAGTTCAAAAAACTGGAAGTGAACACTTGTAGAGAGACAGAGAAGGGCAAGTAGGGTGGAGTGGAAACGTGTGGGGTTCGATTAAATGTAAAACAGCATGAGATATGAAAAAAATGTTAGTGGAGCTATCGTATACCAAAATAGCAATGGGTAATAAAAAGCCTGTAAAAAATATCTTCTGGTCAAACAATGAGAAACTTTTTTTTATTAAAAAAAGTTGATATGTCCCATCTTCCCCGCTTGAATGAATATCCTTCCCTGTGATATTTATGGGTGTCTATTTTAATGTGATCCTGGTCCTTAATTACTGTGATTGTAAGCTCATAAGGACAAAATATAACTTATTGTCAGGTCCAAACTTCAATTTAATAATTAATCGGTTCAAATTCGTTATGAATACCGAAAAGTTATTTGTCAGGTATGGTTCGGGGGAGGCCTCAAGTGGTTCTGTCGATTCGGTTAACAACAGTTCAGTAACCAAAAATTTCGGTGAATTCGGTTAATTAATTAACGAATGTGATGATTGACCGTTTGCTCACCCCATACTCCAATGTACTTGCGCTTGAAGGTTGTAATAGTTCCAAATTCTATAAAAAACTCTTTATACGTGAATTGATATTATAGGATGATTGAGAGTGATGTGAAAAAAAAAATATGTTGTGTATGGGATGTACAAAGAGTCAATGCTTAGGATTCTATTTATATGCACATAAGAGCTAAAATTAAAGTACACGTAATGTTTGGAATTTATGAAATACAACAACCAAAAGATTTATATAAATAAAATCTAACTTGAAGTACGTTCCTTCATAAGATATTATAAATTTGATAATATTCAAAATTTAAATAATTAAACAAAACAATTTCCCCTCATTAATATAGTATGCAAAAATGTATATAGATGTTAACAATCAAAGAGGGATAATTATGCCACAATGAAGGTTGCTCTACCTTAAGCCTTAACTGAGTTAAAGCTTGA
Source organism: Malania oleifera (assembly GCF_029873635.1). Classification (NCBI taxonomy): domain Eukaryota; kingdom Viridiplantae; phylum Streptophyta; class Magnoliopsida; order Santalales; family Ximeniaceae; genus Malania; species Malania oleifera. The sequence goes on from NC_080428.1 coordinate 55,467,915, forward strand.
GCAGTGTTGTCTTAGACTTGAATTATGATTACTAAGGAAAATAAAGTCAATGCTCACACAAATGACTTATAATTGACTTAGAAACTTTATAGTCAAAATTGTTTCGGTCTTCTTGGGTAATCCTAGGTTAAGGAGAAAAGTCCAATTTATCAATAGAGGGAAGGCCTCACTTCATGCTTATATAGGTGTGAAATCTATAGGGTACTTGTATAAACTCCACCACCCACTCATATAGGAGATACAGATAATTATAAGAGTATTGAAAAATCAACTTATTCATTACAGAATAAAGGTTTACACTATGGGGATGAGTTTAGATAATTAATATTGATTTTTTATGACATCATATGTTCCATCTTTTAGTGAACCCAATAGTACAAAGATCATAGTCTGGGTGGGGTTACCTGTTACAGGGTTTATGACTTTATCGAGCTTCAACACCATCCCCAATTGATGTATTCTAGACCTGACTCTTGATAAGGCTTAGTTAATGATTTTACGATTTAAGTAGATCTTATATAATTCACCTTAATGTGCCCTACGTGAACATGACTCACTGTATTGGTTTCCTTCTATGGGTCTATATTTTACTATACAATAACGGATTCACTTATTAATAAAAGTATTTATTCAATTAGTAGGTAAGTGGATTGACTTTTCCAAAAAGAAATTACAGATAACACATCTCTTAACAACGTGCTTCCTCATTAGCTTATGCAAAAGTATTAGCTCAACTCGATAGTGAGTTAGCATATGTGGTTTTTGAGATTTCAACAAGAACACCCACCACCCTTAAAGTTAAAAAATAGAAACTAATAGTAAATGAGAAATCATTCTGACAAACTATTCCAATCGACAGAACTAAAACCTTCAAACTACTATAAGTGATTATGTAGTTTAAAACACCAAGTAGACTTTGGTTACAATAAACATGATCAACTCAAATCATCCCATGTATGTACTTGGCTGCTAGAAAAATCTAGTAAGTATCAACTGCAGACGCAATGAGGTTTGTTAGCCTAAGGGCTAAGGGTTCCATTCCAACTTGTTTTGACGACAACAACCATAGTGGTCTTCGGTTAACTAATATTTTCCCAAGTCAGTTCAGAATAACATGATAGTTCCAAGGCATGCATAAGGGAGGCATTATATGAAAAAGCAAAAGAGAAAATGATAATCAACCATAAGTTCCACACATGGCACTATTCGCGAGATCAACCACCCAACAAAGCTATAAAAAATCTAATTAATGTAGTGTGTGGTGGGTTTTGTGAGAGGGGGTGGATGATGTACAACTCTGGTGAAGATGTGGGGTGGTCAACGAGCATCTTGCAAGAGACAAGAACTCCATAGCATAGAGTTCATATAAGTTAGAAATGAATAGAGTACATATGCATATCAAGTCACTAATGCATAAGATGGCAAAAGGGCTTTCAAACATAGTTTCAACAAAGGAAAAGACATCTTATTAATTGGTATTAAAAAAATGAATTGGACAGATGGACTTAACGAACAAAACCATTTTTGGACTGTCCACATACATTTAGGGTTCTTATAAACGTAAAACAAAAAAGGGAAGACTATTGAATGATACATGGGATTCATCGACGCACACATGAAGGGGGCTATCAAACGTTCAAGGGGGAGGGAAACGGAAGCATTGACGAGGAGATCACAGAGACCAATAAAATCTAGTAGTTGACTTGTCGACGAAATATAGGGGATTGGTGACTAAGACAAGGATGGATCACAACGAGCGGGGAATATAACGAAGAAAAAGCCGACGAGACCTATCTGGAACAGACAGAGAAGAACTCAAAACGACAATAGGGATTCGTCGAATTGTAACATGGTAGGACTCGTCGATGAGGTCATATATCGTCGACAACGTGTATTGCAGGAAAGCATCAATGCCACCAATAAAAAGTAGTTTGAACATCCTCTCCATTACTGTATATCATACTTTGTCCGAATATGCTCATCATGAATTTGTCTTATATTGTTCATATTATGATATGTCTGAAATGTCAATAACCCTAATTGTCAAATTACATATCATTCCAATCAGATCATATATAAATCTATTCTAAGAATATCTTATCATAATCTGGCATTAAATTAGAGCTTTGTTCTGATCTTCAAAAATATTTGCATGCTTAATATTATAGTAAAAATACATTGCTCGCTGCCACACAATTTGAGTGATAATCATAATATCAATAAACTGTCTGGAAAAATATATATTGATGAAAACTAGGGGATGATAATTCATCTATTAATTAAATTCCATTATGTTCAGAAAAACAACGATGATACTCAAACCCCGCGTTTAATTTAATTCAAATCTTCACAAAAATTTGATTTAATCATCTATGTAGAATTATTTCACTCAAACATATTTTTAAAATAAACATACCTATAGATTATACTTATTTCAATACTCAATTAAATCAGGCCTATATAAATAACCCATTAAAATCATTAAATTATGTACTTAAATTTATTAGTAAATATTTTTAAAAAATAAACCTACCCATAATCTATTCCACTTACTTAGACCTGAAGGGTTGCCTATGACGTCCCCATTGACAAATCCAGTCGGTTGTTTATTAAAGTAGGAAGTACTGCGGGAGGGAGGACCGCGAGAGAAGAGGGGAGGGGGGGAAAGGCGGCGGAGCGGAGGAGAGAAAGAGAAAGGGAAAAAAAATAATGAGAGAAAAGCGCGGAGGAGAGAGGGGAGAGGAGAGGGATGAGGAGAGAGGATGAGGAATGGAGAGGAGAGAGATGGGAGAGCGCGCGAGCCACAGCCGGGGGGGTGGGGGGGGACGACCAAGCGCAAGCTAAGAGAGGGGAGAGGAGTGAGGAAAAGGGGAGGGAGAGAAGGAGGAAGAAATGAGGAGAGGATTAGGAAGATAGATATAGATGAGAAGGGGAGGGAGAAAGAAGGAGGAAGAGGAGAAAGAGAGGGAAGGAGCGTTGAGAAGAAAGGAGAGAGAGAGGAAGGAAAGGAGAAAAAGAAGGGGGAGGGATGTAGGGAATGGCGAGGAGAGAAGGGGGGAGGAGAGAATGAGAAGTAGGGAGTAAAAGGAGAAGAGGATGAAAAGGAGAGGAATGAAGAGGAGAGGGTAATAATTATATTAAATTGACAAAATAATTTAATACTTCTTTATTTTTAATAATTATTTTATTTATTATTATTATTGTCTTTATTATTTTAGGCTTTTAGAATTACACACAATTATTTTTGGAGTCAGTCATTACATATCTATCACTATGTGTTAGCCCTTGCCTCACTATTTAGTTGTTAACAGAAAATTCGCTTCATGACAAAAACATAGAATCCTGGACTTAAAAATAATATTCTTCTCAAATATATAAAAAATTTATTGTGTTGATTGAATTATTAATAAATATCCTTAAAAAAAATACAAGTCGTGAAACTGTGAGACCTAATTTAGAATCTTTTAGGAGTTATGTAAGACTTATACAAAGGCGAAAATTAATCTCATGCTCTAAGAACCTCTGAATTAAGCGTATACCTGTCTTAATTCAAAAAGTGTAGCCTTTCTTTGGTCTTTTTATATGACACTCTATTCAAAAACATGATAAGCAGTAAAACAACTTCCTTAAAGATTAAAAGATGCAATTGATGTATTAGCCAACAATATTAGTCAAATTATCACATTATAGTCTCTTCATAGATCATAGAAGTAGGAGAATAAAGGTAGAGTTAGTGTCATGGATTATTCCCAAAGATTGGGCAAAGGAGTTGAATGCTAAAGATTCATAATCAGGACCGTCGGGCACTCTATTTTATTAGTTTGCCTAATGATGATTTCAACTTGGATGAGGAGGAAGGAAAATTATCTAAACTTTTAAACGCATCATTTATTTGGCAATAAATAAACATGCATTATTTTGAAAACAGCATCATATGAAAGTGATAAATATTGTGTTCCTCCACCAGCTAAAATGTATTCAAATTCACACAAACTTTGTGAAGTAAATCTAACCAATTTATTACTTTAACTTTTTGGGGGGCCTTTTGGGATGTAGCTGTACTGACATGATCCAATTTTTTCAAAATCCTTTCGAACATCATAACCTAATTCCAAATTATTATTGATTCCTACATATCTACTACTAATATGACAAGATGAGCATGCCCAAAAAAATGTAAGGGGAAGCGAGTACGGTAAATAGAACTTGAGGTTGCTTTATTGTATTATAAATAATTAATTTAACTCTCATCAGAAACAAACAGCTTACATAAATATTCCATCTTAGCAGAATATTGGTCTCAAATTCCAGGTTTGTTCAAACTAGTCTTAGAAAATAAGGAAAACCCGACACAAAATCTTTATAATGGAAGGGGTATATGTAAGCTGAATTGGAACGCGAGATTAAATGGAAACAAAAAATTATGTCTTGATTGTGATGATGAGCTGAGAGGAGATGAGAGTCACGAAAAGAAACCAGCTTTCAGCGCTGGAAGATAAATACGCGTGCCCATTCATCCATTTAAATCACATTAATCCCTTCCTTTACTATATCCTGTGTTGTATCTATATAAGAGGAGCATTTCGTGTGATATGAAAGCAAGTGAGAGTGAGCAGAGGGGTGTATGATTGTGAGCTATTGTGTTGAAGTGAGAGAGAGTTGAGTAGATTTGTGTGTATCCACCTATGGTTTTTGTCCATAGATTATAGTATATTCGGTCCGTGCTCCGTGGACGTAGGTCAAATTAGACGAACCACATAATCTGGTTGTTCTTATTTGTGTGCTTATTTACTTATGTGTGATATTGTTACCTGACCCTAACAAGTGGTTATCATAGCCAGATTGAAGCACAGTGACAGATCAGAGACAAAATCGCCCAATCGGAGCCCTACATAGTATATCAAATTGAGATTGAGGTCACCAATGTGTTCTCTGTCGAGATAAAGCCAACGGTAACAAACTGGAGGCCTCGAACGTATCAGGAAGCTTATATTGTGCAATTAACGGTGTTCTAAGGAAAATTCTCTCTTAGGAAAAAATGGGATCTTTAGCAGTCCATATGTGATCCCACAATTATGGGACGTTACGTAGTTTTGTAATTTTGCACAATCATCACTAGGGCACCACCTGCACGTCAAGCCGCTACGTATCAACGGCAGCGTCAGTAAAGATGTTATTACGTCATCATTACGACGTTAGGAATGATTCCGTTAAGTGGGGGATATTCTGGTTGAAGTGTAATGGAGAAAATGATCAATTTTGACTAGAAAAGTTGACCAGGTTTTCGGAGTCATTTTAGGTCCGTTTTTCGAACAACTTGAACAATTTCTAAGGTTTTTTGGTCAGTCTGGATCCAACCATGTTGTTCGTTATTGAGCTAATTTCATATCTAGATTAATGATTAAAGATTTAGAATGAAAAGAGCTCAAAATCGAGAGATTTTTAATGGTACTAACTTCAGTGTTTGGAAGATGAAGAATCAAGGACTACTTGTTTGGTAAGGAGTATAGGAGTTAACACTTACCATTAAATGGAAATCCATATTCCATGACGAAGGACAAGTGGGAAGGTTGCTTGATGGAAATCTCTCGAAGCTATCAGATGACACTGGCAAGTATGTTGCCTTCAACTATCAAGCATTGACAACCACCAAGTCTCTATGATGCTCTCCAATATGTACAACGGCAAGCAGCCATTAGCTGCCAATAATACACTTAATTGAAAAATTTATTTACCATGAACATGTCCATAGGTGAAAGTTTTTTAGCAAACATCTAACAATTTCAATGACCTGTTGGATCAACTCACCTCAGTTGAAATCAATTCTGACAAGGTTGAGAAGACTAAAAACAAACAGTGCCCTTACTGAATTCTTAGTCAGTTTCCTGAGAGATTGGAAAGGTATTGTTACTGTGATCAGTAGCCCGCAGGAAAATCAAAACTGAATTGATGAAGTTGTCAGCATATTTTGATGGAAGAGATTAGGTGTAGTCGAACACTGCTTCCAATTCAAGTTCAGCCTTGAACGTGGAAATCCGTGGAGAGATTTATGGAAGAAAACGAGCATGGATGATTAAAACAATCACGGAAGATCTAGGACCAGGTAGTAGTCGTCCAAATCTAGAATCCCAGAGGTTCCCAGGGCATAAAGAACATTGAGTGCTGGAACTGTGTGGAAAGTTCGGTCATTACAGAAACCATGCAAAGGTCCAAGAAAAGAATATGAGGCGAAGAAAGAAGCAAATGTCGCTTGAGAAGAAGGTGATATGTTGATATGCTCTTTGGAGAGCAAGAATGCGGTCCTTGGGGCAATAGACTCTAGAGCTCATTCATGCCACTTGCGTAAAGATTGCCTAGATGAGTATACACTAGGTGACTTCGTCAGTAAAGGTATACCTTGGCAATGATCAAATTGGCAACATAGACGGCAAAGGAGTTGAAATGAAGATGAACGAGTCCATATGGAAGCTAAAGGATGTCAGATATATTCCAGACCTGAGAAATAACATGATCTCGGTTGGACAACTAGCATAAGAGGAATACACCACAACATTCATTAGTGATGAATGGAAGATTTCAAAGGGTGCACTATCGATTGTGCGCAAGGTAAGAAAAATGAAACACTTTATGTGACTTTTAATGGTCTGTATATCTATTTCAATTGCTACGGGAAATTGACTATCTCAGTACATTTGGCATCAACGGATCAATCACAATGAGTGAGAAGGGACTCAGGGTAATGCACTCAAAGGGAAATGTTGAGTGATCTACGGTCAGTACAAATTGACATGTGTGAGGGGTGTATACTCAGGGAAATACAATAGGGTCAGTTTCCTGACATACACTAGTACCCCAAAGAAGGAAAGACTTAAAGGATTCCACTCAAATGTGTGAAGACCGACGGACTAACTCATCCACAGGTGGAAGAATTACTTTGTGACAGTTATTAATTTTTATTTTCGGGATATGGGTTTTACTTTGGGAAATAAAAATTTGATGTCTTGATGCTTTCAATATTTGGAAAGCAATGGTTGCAAATTAAACTCATTTGAAAATCAAGAAGCTGAGAACTGATAATGATGGTAGTATGAAGAGTACCAGTTCAAGAAATTATGTTATGAGCATGGTATCAGGATGGAAAGAATGTGCCATGTACGCCTCACACAATGGCATAGCCGAGCGTATGAAAACCGATCATTGAACATGAATAAGTTAGAAGCATGCGTATGCATTCAGGCTTTGAGAAAACAATTTTGGGCAAAAGCAATCAACACACACACATACTTGATTAACAGGGTCCATCAGTACCATTGGACCACAGTCTACTAGAATAGATATGGAGTGAAAAAGAGAAGTGAGAGACTTTCACATTTGAAAGGTTTGGTTGTGTATCATATGTGCATGGTAATGATCATGTCAGAAACAAGCTTTATCCAAAGTCCCAGAAATGCACTTTCATTGGTTATGGTGAAGATGAGTATGGGTATCGCATTTGGGATGATGAAAACAAGAAGGTGATCAAAAGCCGAGATGTGATCTTTAATGAAAAGGTGATATACAAAGACAGACACACAATAGAACCAACAGAATCCGTAGAAACTAGTTCAAAATGAAACAACTTATGAAGACATGGATGATGTCCTAGAAGGTGTTGAGACACAACACCCCAAGAATCCTCAGGCAGAGGAGACACACCAGTAAAACACCGAGATTCCTCAAGCAGAGGAACATGTGTAGCAGATTTGTCACATTCACTGCGGACCTACTCTAGCTCCGGAGCTTAGGAGATCTTCTTGGCTGCATGTACCAAATAAGAGGTATATGAATTATTTACTTCTTATAAATGGAGGAGAAACTTGAATGTTGTATGAAACATGCCATGCGGGGAGATTCGAAGCAAGTGGGAAACTTGCAATGAAGGATGAGATGAGTCCCTCAACTCCAACAAAACGTGGGAACTAGCTAAGTTGTCTAAAGGTTAAAAATGGTTCTTCATAATAAGTGGGTGTACAGGATCAAAGAGGAGCATGATGAATCTAGGAGGTACAAAGCCCGATTGGTAGTCAAAGGCTTCAAGCAGAAGGAAGGAATTGACCACACTGATATCTTTGCACCATTTGTGAAATTAACAACCATCAGGTCAGTCTTAAGCATTGTTTGCCTCGGAGGGCCTGTAAGGACCCAAACCCGAATGGGTTCCTAAATATAAATTTTCAGCGGAAGCAAATAAATCTAAATTATTTTTTTATTACTAAACCACTAATTGATCCATTACATCAATATCTTTAATATCAACAAAAAGAAAACATTTAAAACTTAACCATTAAATATTGCATCAATATTTATTCTAACAACTCTTTCTAATCCGTGTCCATGCATTTGCTACTCCTGATTTCTTGTATGCTCTTCAAAGTTATTTGAAATGTAAAATAATGATTGGGGGCGAGACAATACACAGTAAGTAAATAAGATTATTATTAGTGTGTGGCCAAAATGAGCTTTCATAATATTATAATTTCGTAAAATAACTTTTAATATTGAAACTTCAAGACTGCATTTAAATAAATGTAAATTTAAATTTTTCTATATAAAACTTTTACATCAACTATAGTAATAATATTTTTATAACTATACACTACAACTGTCAAACTGAACTTGTTAACTTTAAAAACTCTAACTATAGTACTCAATTATATCATATATAATTTTCCTTATACGTTTCCTTAGATCATCATTCAGGCACAAAAATGGCCTCGTTCACATAAACATATACTTTTTTCTTCAAATCGTCAATAGCTCTATACACGTAATTATATATGTATATACATATACTTGTAAAAACCTTCCTTAGGCCTATTAATCGTAAGTCATGTTTACCCTCATGACTAGATTGTGCGGTCCGAAGACTAGACTTAGTTGGCTGGCCGACAAAACTAAATCAACATACATCACCATTAAGTGAGATTTTTCCTATTAAGCCCTAGCCCAGAACCAGGTGTGCACTTAGGAGAAATTCACTACCATATATAACCATTTGGTAAACAGTGTGGGTGCACTCTAATTCGTTTAAACTTTGGGCTACGATACCGACCATCCGTAATTTTTTGTATCCTCTGAGTCATAAAGAGTTTTGAAAACATATTATTATATAATTTATGTAATTAAAATAATATCATGAAGACTTATTTTTATTCATATTTCATGAAATACACAACGTAAAAAATAAAATTATGTCATCTTTACTCATATTTTCGTGAAATATGCAAACATAAAAATAAACTCATGCCACAAGATTTTTGTGCTAAAAATATTAACTTGAATAGAAATTAATGTTGTAAAATACCCGAGGAGTTTAAAACATTCTTAACTCAAAAATAAATGCAAGTATATTAAAGATAAAACTGGTATAATCAAATATGTGTAAAAATAAACTCGAAAAAAATTTTATAAAAATTAACTAACATAATCAACATTTACTTACTCTTACTTAACCTTGTGAGACGGTCACAACAAATATCTCTGAAAATGAGATCGAAAGAGTGGGTGAGTGAGAATTTTAAGCATAAAAAAAAAAAAATTCTCCCTCCACCACCAATTCTTTCACTCACTAATCATTCTCTTCCTTTGAAATTTTTTTGTGAAAAATGAAAATTGATAACTTCCTATTTATAAGACAATTTTGGAAAAGAAAATGAAATTTATAAATGTGTGGGGAGGGGTGAAATTATAATTTTTTTTTTTTAAATAAGGAATGGGCATGAGATGGGCTTGGGATGGGGATGGAGATACATGTAGGGGAAATAATAAAAAAAAAAAAAAAATGGGAGTGCTTGCCGACACTCCAATTAATAGTTTTTTTAATTAATTTACTTACTTAATTAATTAATTAATTAATTTTTTTTTTTAATTATTACATCCTCTGCGTCTACTCTATTCATTCTATGAAATTCCATTTTGACCAAGTCGACTTTTAGGGAGTGACTGAGCCTCAATGGTCTTGGAGCACCTCGCTTAGACAAGGTCTTTCTTAGGCATCAAACTTGGAATCAAGGATCCTAACAGAGAAACACTTTCGTATTGATACTAACTAAATGTCTATTTTTATTATTTTACTGTTCTTATCATGTTCTACTCATATATACATTTTTGGGATTATCACATCCTCATTTCCTTATAAAAATTTCGTCTTCGAAATTTGCTAAAATTAAAATGAGTACCTTGTATAATGTTGTGCTTTTATCCTATCTTGTTATCGTCAAAAGGATATAGCTATTTTTGGGGTATTTTTGCTTCTAGTTCCCATGATGCTTCCTCAATGTCATGGTTGCGCTAGAACACTTTTACCAACAAAATCTTCTTCGTGCGTAATTCCTAATCTTTCTTATCTAAAATTTGGATTGGTACTTCTTCATATGATAAAGTATCACTAACTTTCAACGACTCATAGCTTATCACATGAGAAGGGTCTAGAACGTACTTCTTTAACATTAAAATGTGGAATATATCATGAATTCTCGACAATGCAGGAGGTAGGACAATTCTGTAAGCGACTGGACCAATCTTCTCCAGTACCTCGAATGGTCCAATATAGTTGGGGCTTAGTTTGCCCTTTTTCCCAAACCTCATGATTTTTTTCATTGGAGCGAATTTTAAAAATATATTATTCCCTGCTTCAAACTCCAACTCATGCAGATGGATATTCACATAGCTCCTTTGCCGACTTTGAGTGGTATTTATTTTGTCCCCGATGAGCTTAATTTTCTCAAAGGTCCTTTGTATAATCTCGAGACCTAAAAGTCGTCGTTTGCCAACCTCATCCCAATATAATAGGGATTGACACTTTCGACCATATAACGCTTCATACGGTGTCATCTCTATGCTGGATTGATAACTGTTGTTATATGCGAACTCAACTAACGGCTGATACTAAATCCAACTTCCTTTGAAATCTAATACATAGGCTCTCAACATGTCCTCCAATATCTAAATGGTTCTCTCCAATTGTCCATCAGTTTGAGGATGAAATGGCGTGCTGAAAGTAAATCGGGATCCCAAGGCTCTTTGCAAACTCTTCTAGAATTGTGATGTGAATCGTGGATCTCAATATGATATGATAGACATGGGCGCGCCATGTAATCTAATTATCTCTTGAACATACAATTCTGCAAGTTTGGTTATAGAGTAGGTAACCCGATTACAAAATCCATGGAGATGTGCTCCCATTTCCACTCGGGAATGTGGAGTGGTTGTAGTGGCCCTGCTGGCCTCTGATGTTTAGTCTTTACTTGCTGACAAGTAAGGCACTGTTCCATGAATTATGCAATCTCCATTTTCATGTTATTCCACCAAAAAGACTCTCTCAAGTCTCGATACATTTTCGTGCTTCCCGGATGCACTGTATAAAGAGATCGATGAGCTTCTTCCAATATTGTTCTTTTGATATCTTTGTCATTGGGCACACACAATCTAGTTTGGAATCTGAAAACCCCATCACCAAAGATGTTAAAGTCCACCTTCAGTCTACTTTGTACCTTACCCATAATCTTCACTAGCTCTACATCTTCCATCAATGCAGCCTTAATCTTTTCCAATAGGTCGGTTAGATTACCAGATTAGCAATGAGAGCTTGATGATTTCCCTCGACTATTTCCACACCAAATTTTTCCAGATCCATCATGATTTTATGTTGGGTCGCCATTGCTGAGACTGATGCATTCAATGACTTTCAACTTAACGTATCTGTTACCACATTGGCTTTCCCCGGGTGATAGTTGATAGTGCAATCATAATCTTTGATTAATTCTAACAATCTTCTCTGTCTCATGTTTAATTATTTTTGTGTAAAGAAGTACTTGAGACTTTTATGATCTGTGAAAATCTCACACCTTTCACCATACAGATAATGTCTTTTGAAAAGTAAGGCGTAGTCCCAAGAGGGGGGGAGGTGAATTGGATTATAAAAATTTCTTTTAATTCCTTTTAAAAATCCTTAACCTTCTTTCATTTCTTTGAGCTAATTATTGACTCTTTTTTTTAACTCTTTAATCACTCAAGAACTTAGTTCTTTTAATTCAATCAATCAAAACAACTATGTAAACAACCAAGCAACCAAACCAATCATTCAAGTAACCAAGTCAATCATCCACAATTTGAAAACAAACAACCAAATGATTTGCCAAGCACAAGTTACCTGCAACACAATTTAGATTAATGGAAATTTGCAAGATTCAACACTCTTTGAAATATAAACACAAACTAGTCAATATCAAATTCTAAACCATTCAATCATAATATAGCTTTTGTTGTCAACCCTGGATATAAATTTGAATTAAGCCCTGTAGTGAATGATAATTTTCTTTGCTGATGTGAAGCCTTGTATTGATTGATTTGCTTAATATGATATGTAATATAAAATTTAATACAATATTCACACTCTTCCCAATATTCAAAATTCAAATAAACTCTCAGTTAATTTATCTTTGGGAAGTTTAACCAAGTAGTGTACTCTCATATGGTTTCCATAAGATATGGTATAACGTACTCCCTTTCAGTTTTCGCAACCCAAATCAAAATTAGACTTCAAGTTTACTTGATTTCCAAATATACGTAGTATATATGATTTCCAATTTAAATCATCCATGCAATTTAAATATGCTGAAAATAAAGAGTAAGGGAAAGAGAGAGTGAGACGGAGATTTTTATGAGGTTCGGCTTTTACCTAGCCTACATCCTCGCCTTTGGCAAACCACCAAAGGATTCACTAAACATGTTCCTTTAACGGGCGGAACAAACCTTTACAACACTCCTTGGTTAAGGCTAGAGCCCACCTTCTTCAAACAATATCCCCTCGTCCGATCACTCTTTAACTATGCTAGAGCCCACCTCTCTAAGCAATATCCCCTTGCTTAGCCAACGATCCAAACAATCTTTGGAATCGTTAATCTACAAGAAATAAATCAAATAGATGCGTACAAATAATTTGCTCCTCAAAGAGCTTATTAGTACAACAATTCAGAATTATATACTTCAAAGTAAACAATACTGGGTTTCTCTTATACTCTTTTCTGCACAAAAACATTTCAATATATGTTTATCTCATATTCTCATAATTCACCATGCAGTTCACACAACCTAGCTTCAACTATGTTCTCAGTATAACTCATATGCCACACAATTTCATCTATTATTCGTATCATAATATGTACACTTAAAATATCATATCACCATTTTCATATATTTATTCAACCCATAATTTCTAAAATACTGCTATAATTTATTCCCCTTACCTGACTTACTGAAAGGTCCACTAACACCTTAAATCTTACTTTCCACGGCATTCGCAACTCAAAAGCTTGAAATTCACATTTCCCCAAAATAATAAACTCAATTTCCAAAACAATTCTCATTTAGCACTTCCTAGGTTCCGAATACTTCAAATAGCCCATTAAACCCTTAAATACTTCACTTACCCTAATTTTGGAGTGGTGCCCAAGAACTCCAAATCAATAATCCACTCTAGTTAAGTTGTAGAGAATCTCCCCACGAACCTCATGACAATTTCTGATCGTCAAAACAAGCTTTAACGAAGCCAAAATCAAAGAGAGAGAGAGAGAGAGAGAGAGAGAGAGAGAGAGAGAGAGAGAGAGAAACTATGCTGAAAATGACCCAGAGTCTATTTATAGGCCAGCATTTGTCGATGAGTTCAAGTGATTCGTTGATGAGCCCATGAAGGCACTTTGTCGACAAGGAGGCTGGTTCGTCAACGAACCTGAAATTCTCTGAACCCTTACTCTCGGTATCTTCTCATTGATGAGCCATGTGTACTTTGTCGACGAGACCTAGAGGGACATTCATCGACAAAGATCATTGATTCGTCAACGAACCCATACTGGTCCCCATTTTTTCCTTTTACTTCTCTTTCATTTCTTTTCTTTTATTACTTCCATTAATTAAATTTTTCTGGTCTCTACATTCTCCCTTCCTTATAAAATTTCATCCTCGAAATTGCTATTAATAACCTTTCATCTTTAAAGAAAACATCCTAATTTTATTAATTACCCTCACTTATGGCGGATGAATCCCATGGTTACGTTTACGGTCTTGGGAGATTACAATAATCCAAAAAAAAAAACTCTCCCAAAACCATTTTTATCCTAAAACCAAAACACTACCTATCCTACATTACACTATACAAACCAACATACATACTTTAATATTTACTTTTACTCTTACTGGCTCAGTTCAAAACTCCACCGAAGAGATATGGATATTTCTGGCGCATCTATTCCTCTAATTCCCACGAAACTTCCTCAATTGCATGATTATGTCATAACACTTTCACCAATGGAATCCTTTTTGTATGTAGTTCTTGTTCCTTCCAGTCTAAAATCTACACTGGCATCTCTTCATAAGATAAGGCATCATCAAACTCCAGTGCCTCATAACTGATCATATAGGAGAGATTTGGGACGTATTTTCTCAACATGGAGACGTGAAATACGTCATGGATTCTAGACAAAATCGGTGGTAATGCCAACTTGTAGGCAATTAGACCCACTCTTTCAAAAACCTTGAATGGTCCAATATACCTAGAGCTCAGTTTACCATTCCTCCCGAATCTTATAACTCCTTTCATTGGTGTCACTTTCAGAAATATATGATCTCCTGCGTCAAACTCCAACTCTCGTCGGCGAGTATCATCATAACTCTTCTACCGACTCTGTGCTGTTATGATCCTGTCTCTAATGAGTCTGACTTTATCATGAGTCTACCGTATCAGCTCAAGCCCCAAAATCTGTTTTCCCCAATCTCAACCCAATATAACGAGGATTGGCACCTCTTGCCATATAACGCCTCATATGGTGTCATCTCAATGCTAGCTTGATAGTTGTTGTTAGCTTTGGTGTATTCCCAAGAGGGGGGTAAATTAGAATTTAAATTTTTTTTCCTAGGTTTGACCTAAATAGTAGCAATACATTCACAACCTAGGGTCTGTCTATGCAGTTCCAAATGCGCAGATAAATATAACATGCGGAAGTTAAAATCATGCGCAACATTCCCCAACTATAACATACATGTGTAGGAATATAAATTGCATAAAGATAAACAGTGCACACAAGATATGTTATCGGGATTCGGCCAACTGTGCCTACGTCCCTGCCTCTAGCTCGCAAGCCTGAGGATTCCACTAATGCTCACTTAACAGGTAGAGCGACATCTAATACAACTAGGTCAATTAGCACAGGGGTGACCTCAACCTTTACAAATTTTCCTTGCGGGGCGGAGAAGGCCCTAGGTCAAATTCACAAGGCTGACCCCAACCTGATCCTTCTGGATTAGATCAAACCCCCTCAAGCCACGTCTGGAAATAAAATAGTATTTTTCACAATATGACTAGTACAATGATAATGCTTCTTAAGTAAAACAGATATGTACCCCAATATGCACAGTAAACTCAAACAATCACACATCAACAATATAGGAAATGTAAGCTCAATGATGTGTATCTTTGTGCAAGCAACACTAAACAAGGTATTATCACTAATATGCTCAAGAGTGTTCTAATCAAGTTATTTCTTTGAAATAGTAAACATTAACTCTCAATAATGAATCAGAGTTTCAAAGATGCTGCAAATGTTCAGAACAACTCAAAAATTTTTTCTTCAATGAAATATGCTCAAGAGTTGTTTGAAATAATAATATAGCTTTTAGAAAAATATTTTGCACAACAAAATCAAAGTTATAGAAATCTTGCAATGACAATGCAAAGATCCTTAAGCTTGTTAGTTTATCCCAACACAAGATTTATGATGTTCAAATCTATGGGATAAACCTAACTAAACTCCCCAAAAATGAATCAAACAATCAACCAAACATATGGGGGTATTAGCACTATCTAATAGACACAAGGACAATTAATAAACTCTCACAATATCAAAATGTATCAAGGGAATAAATATTTGAGAGTATTTTAGGCAAAATGAGATTTTGAGATAAAGATGATTTTTGCTAATTATTTTGCCTAAGATCAATCTAATCCTCACAAATGAAACCATATATATAGGCTAAGACCAAAATATAACCGTTTAGGACCTATAGGGTATTGTTAGAAAAGTTCTAAAATGCTTGGGGAGTATTAACCCAAATTAACTCAATTTACTGCAGTTAAATTATTGTTAACCCGGCGAGGTTCGAGTGGCTAAACCATGGTTCGGTCGCCCGAACAAACACAGTTATAAATGTCCTTTAAATTAGTTCGGCAGCCTTAGTGTATGTTCGGTAGCCCAAACAAAAGTTAGAAACATTTGTTCGTAGGTTCAAGTGCCCGGTCCTAGCTTTGGTTAACCGAACCAGCTAATTCAGTCGCCTGAGCCCTATTTTGAACGTGATCGTTCGAACACCTGGGTAGTTGAAAAGGAACCTAACACAGGTTCGAGTTCCCGAGGGAGATACGCTCAAAATATGTTCGGTCGCCCGAAGCATGGTCAAACTGTTGACTTTTCAACAGTTCGGGCGCCCGAGGTGATTTGTTCACCTAGGGTTCGGTCGCCCGAGCTCTCTTATACTTTCCCTATTTTGTCCAATTTTTATTTCAATTCTTTCCCCTACTAATGTAAGTGATTATGGGGACTTTGTGCACAATGTGTAGGAATCTAGGATCTTTTCAAGTACGCCCAAAAACCTAGCATCGGTTGACCGAAGGGTGCCCTAAGGTCATTCAGTCCCTATGGTCATTCTAAGGTCATTTTGAGCTTACAAAACCTATGTGCATGACATACATAGATTATTAAAGATCGATATCCTAATTACTCTTACAAACCCAATAACATTACAACAAATAATAAATGTGTCGGGGTCTTTACTTCTCTTCAGGTTGCCGCATGCCATTATATAAACTTGTCAATGAGAACCTGCACACAAACTTGGCAACCATTAAATACCAAAGTATTTGTCATTATCAAAACTGGGTATGACCTATAAGGTCAACATTTGTTATTATAAGCAAACTGAATCAGTGGTATGAACTGTATCCAACTGCCTCTGAAATCCAACACACAAGCCCGTAATATATCCTCCAGTATCTGTATCGCCTCTCCATCTGCTCATCTGCCTAAGGATGAAATGCTATGAACGAAAACTGAGAACTCATGGCCTTCTACAAACTCTTCCAAAACTAAGACATAAATCGTGGATCTCGGTCCGATACTATGGACACTAGCACGCCATGCAGTCTAACTATCTCCTTAATATACAAATCCACCAATCTGCTTATATAGTAGTTAATTCTGATAAGCAAGAAATGGGCAGTCTTCGTAAGTCGATCTATAACTCCCCAAATGGCGTCCTGTCCATGTAATGCCGACAGTAATCTTGTGACAAAATTCATCGCTATATGCTTCCATTTCCACTCAGGTATGTAGAGTGGCTACAATGATCCCGCCGGTCTCCGAAGCTCAGCTTTCACCTGCTAGCATGTCAAACACTGCGCTACAAACTCAATAATCTCTCTTTTCATACTGCTCCACCAAAAAAACTCCCGAAGATCCCTATATATTTTAGTACTACCAGGGTGTACAGTATACAGGGATTAGTGTGCTTCCTCAAAAATAATTTTCTTAATCTCAAGGTTAGTAGGTACACACAGCCTAGTACAAAACCTTAAGACTTCATCATCTAAGATATTGAAATTTGCCTCTTGAACATCCTGTACTTTTTCTATAAGCTCCACTAACTCTGCATCACTCCTTTGAGCCGTTTTAATTATTTCCTATAGGGTCGGCTGCAATACCAGATTGACAATAAATGTCTGATGATCACCCTCTACGACTTCCACCCCAAGCCTTTTTAAATCCATTTGAATTGGATGCTACATCACCACTGCAGATATTGATGAACCTACTAATTTTTGGCTCAAAGCATCAGCCACCACATTAACCTTTCCCGAGTGGTAACTAATGGTGCAGTCGTAATCTTTTATCAGTTCCAGTCATCTCCTATGCCTCATTTTTAATTCTTTCTATGTGATAAAATATTTCAAACTCTTATGATCAGTGAAAATCTCACACCTACCCCCATAAAGATAATGTCTCCAAATTATCTAAGAAGATACCTTCCTTTGGAGATCTTATTAGACATTCTTAAATTGTACCTAATTTTACGTTTCCTTTTAAAATTTTAATGTTTATTGGTTTGTTTAGGATTTAATTAAGGAGCATATAATTCAAATTGGGATAACTTATAATTAATTAGGTATCATTCGTAAAACAAGTATATAAGGGGTGCTAATACCTTCCTCTCACATAATTGTACTTCTGATCCCGATTTTGGTAAAAGCAAATCAAGACTACTAATTCCATGGCCTTAAGATTATTCTAAAAAGCAATCAATAAATATTAATTAGGTGAACTAACTGCACTTAGTAAAATAACAGGTTAGTGGCAATTCTATCGAGCCATCGATATTATCCGCCCTCACCATTATAGACCTTTCTTCAAAATGTTGTGACACACGTAAAAGAAGAATTTAAATGCAAAAAAAAAAAAAAAAAAAAAAGAATTGCATAACTCTTGATTCAAAATTTATCTCATTGACAACTAATAAATATGAAGTTGCAAAAATAAAGGAAGAATTAATTTTTAGAAAATCACCTCCTTAGTAGAAGATGAAAACGTCTTTCATTGTCTTGGATGGAGAGCATAGGTGCTTCTTTGTCGAGAAAACGCCTTTAATTAAATCCAAAAAACTAATTCAATATTAATTATCATAAATAATTTTTTTTTGCAGCAATTACATAACAACAAAAAAGAATTTCTCCTCTTTTGAAACTCAACAGCTACTCCACCATCATTTGCTTCCTCATTTTTTAATTTCTTCCACCTTTTTACAGTAACATTTACGAAAATCGTCGGTAAGTATAATATATATATATACACACACACACACCAACTAATATTTTTTTAATTGTTAAAAAACCGTAAAAAAATCATATTTCTTATTACAGTATT
Organism: Malania oleifera; assembly: GCF_029873635.1. Taxonomy (NCBI): domain Eukaryota; kingdom Viridiplantae; phylum Streptophyta; class Magnoliopsida; order Santalales; family Ximeniaceae; genus Malania; species Malania oleifera. Next base: position 55,486,919 of record NC_080428.1, read on the forward strand.
TTTTTTTTTTTTTTTTTATAACTCGGGGACTCCAACCACCATAGTGCCACTTTGCACACTATGGTTCGGCACCAAATCTAGGAGGGTGAAAGTCGCCTACCCATTGACGCACTCCTGGCAATTTACCGGCGTAATGTCTCAAGGAAGAATCGAACCTATAACCTTGGGGTCATCAAAATCATAAGTCACCCTTACAGTATTGATATTAATTAACTAGAGACTCAATGCAAGAATCTTTGACAATTTAATTTATTTAAACATTAATTTATTAAACACTATACAAAATTTATATAAATATTATTTTAAAATACATATTTCAAAACGTAATTAAAAAAATTGTAAGCATCATTTGTTCTTATCATTTCTTATTAGATTTATTATTTTCATTTGAATAATCAATAATTGAATAAATGAATAAAAAAATGCTACAGCTAACATTTTTAAAATTTTGCAAACATTGTATCATGAATTCAATGTGATGCTTTTTTAGACCCCACTCTTGACATTTAGGATCCAAAAGAATAGGGGCCAAACTGTAGATGCATGTTTATCAGAATTTCAAAATTCAAAATACTAGCAGCGGTATTACTAAAAATACATTATTTTCATATAGTCAACTAATTAATGTACAGTGTGTATACTTTAGAATACTTGTAAATTTAAATGAATAATATAAATTAAGTTGACGTATTTAAGATATTTTTTACACAAAAAATGCAGTTAATATATTTTTCTACCAAAAATACAATGAATGTATATATATACTTTATTTTTTATGAAAAACCCTAATAAATATATTCAAAATTTAATAAGTGCAATAAATACGTATTTTGAATTGCGTAAGAAATTATACTAAATGTACTAGTCATTACTTTTTTTTTTTTTTTTTCAAAAAAATTCTTTATTGATTCTTTCTAATTTATTTTATTTTATTTTTAAAAATCATAAAAAAAATTTAAAAAGAGATTTTAGAGACCATAAGAGGGGCCTCATTCACCAAGGTACACAAGTATATAACCAAGCATGCATACATATACATATATATATATATATATATATATATATAGAGAGAGAGAGAGAGAGAGAGAGAGAGAGAGAGAGAGAGAGAGAGTATTTTGCTGGCAATCATACAAACTTTTTTTGTGGATTTTTCAAAATTTCCCAATGAGCAAATAAGACCAAATATCGTGGCTTGCTTCAGACTCCATTTTGTTACTTTATCCTATATAATAATTATAATGCAAATCTAACAAGAACTCTCTCTCTCTCTCTTGCAAGCTACGACAGATGAAGAAGAAGTAAGTCCTTTATTGGTATTGGAACTACTAGGTAGTACGAGTGGAAGATGCCCAACTCACAACCTTCCAGAGGGTTGGATCTCGAAAGCTCCTTCTCATCCGCTTCACATCGTCACTGTCACTCCGCCCCAGTCCTTTTTCCCGACGACTACTCAGACTATTACGACGAAACGTCGTCATCGACATTCCCACCAGTACCAACCACCAACGGGAGCGGCGGTGGCGGCTTCAGCTACCCCGCTGCTTTCTTCATCTGCAACCCTCAGGAGCATGATGATGATGAGCTTACTCATCCTCAAGCACTTCTCCATTATCATCATCATAATTATCATTCCCCATTTCACCGTTTCAGCTCTGCCCTTTCCTCCTTCACCCGTAAATATTGGCACCACTCGAAAAGCTCTTTCCGCAACTTCTCCTCATCGCTTAACCATCTTCATCATCATCACAATCATCATCCCATGGCTGCTGCATGCGCATTAGATACTTCTGTAAGTTATTCGCATATAATTCCCTCTCAACACTAATTTATCAATCCCAGTTTTTATGTATTTCCACACATGCATGCATATTGATTTTATTCTTTGTGGCTCTTATATATATAAATATATTGGCGATATGGATGTGCGGGCTTCTATGGACGCACGCGATTGCAGACGAAGAAGGTTTTTACAACTTCGCAGCAAAGAAGAGAGCTTGAGGGAGAGGTATGGAAATGAATTACACACGCAGCTCTTAATTGCAATATTAACTTGATTCTTTTCATTTAATTTGGAATGATTGAAATCTAATTAAGGCAGCTTAGTAGGTAGACAACTAGACATAAATTAACAGGAGCATTGTTTACGTGTAAGCCAATTTCACCCGTGGACCAATATATAAAAGCTTAATCACTGTTTAATTGTGATTTTTTTAACTCTTAATTTTCCACTTAGTTATTTTTTAAAAAAATTTATAGGATTAAATGAGCTCTGATAATTTTTTGTGGGCATTATTTAGTTGTGAAAATAATTTTATTTTTTTATTGCTAATTTTTAAATTTTTTTCCCTTTAACTTGAAAAATATTAAATAATTTTATTATTTGGCCTAGATAACAAAATAGTCAAAGTCTGATTATGCAATTAATACAATTATCTAAATTCAACAATGAAATGATCCCTTCATGTTGAAAGAGAATGTACTATACATTTTGAATTAATATTAAATGTTAATAATATCCCACTCATTGTACAAATCTCTACCAGTTGTAACTCATTATATATAAAAGAAAACAAAAGACACTCTGTGCCCTAGAAAACCCAATATTGAATTAATTGTAACATTAATAAATCACATGAGTAGTTCGATTTTCTCTAAGTCTATAAGGGAAAGGTAAAATGATAAATATATCAAATTCATCTTATCAAAATTCTTGCAATATAGTCTAGACTAATTCAGAGGGGTAATTAATGGTATCCGAGGCCTTTTTTATACTTGACTAATTCCCCGATCGAGATTATGAACTCATCCCTTTACCCTTTTTCACTTGAATATGAAAGTGTTATCTCAAATGAAAAGGGTCTCCGACATCTTGAAAAGATTTCATACATTGCATATGTCTCTAATAGTAAAATGCAAAGCAATGATATTATTATATTACAGTAATCTAACATTAATTTATATTATAACACATTGTATCTCATTAAATATTTTTGCCATTATACTATCGAAAACTATCTTAGTTGTATGTGGAAAAAATAAAGAAAAAAAAGAAAAAGTTCACATGATTTTATTTTTCATAAAAAAGAAAGTCAAATTCTATTTAAAGAATCTAATGAAATGTATCTATACAATTAAAAGAGAGAATTTGTAGAATGGAAATTAGACAATTGGGCACATTGTAATCATGCAATTTTTTTTAATGCTGTATTTGGAAATATGCATTTCGAATATTGAATTTGAATTTGAATAGGTTTGGAAAACTTTCAATATAATTTTATATTATATTTTATCTAAATACAATATAAATTTAAATATAAGGCCTCTAAACATAGGTTAAGAGAATTGTACAGCTAATACACCTATCTAGCTAGTAAATACCTTCTTAAAGAGTCTTAAATTATTTTTATATCTCTATTTCTTTTTTCTTTTTTTTTTGCAATAAATGTTTGCATGTTTTCAAGAAAATTTAATTTCAATTTTTTTTTTTGTAAATTGTAGAAGATATTTTAAAATACTTTAAAAATAGACATAGAATAGAAAATTGTAGGTATAGATTAGTTATGAATTAGCATGTTAATTATTAATTACTCGTTGTAAGTTAGTTATGAAATACTCTCGTTACGTTTGGTTTGCGGAGTATTTATTCTTAGGAATATATTAGTTTTAGTAGGTTTGTGGAATGTTTATTCTCAAGGATAAAAAAAATAAATTACGAAATGTCTATATTCCATCTTATTCCAAGAATATCTATTTTTTCAGAATTAAACAAGTCTTTAGGGTCCTTTAATTCTGGAAAATATTTTTAAAAAAATTTAAAAAAAAAAAAGCAGTTTATTAAAAAAAATTCAATTTTGTTTAAAATTTTTATAATAATAAATTTGGACACTACTGGCATGTGAAATTTTTTTTTTCTATTTTAAATTTTTTAAAATTGAAAAATATAGGCAACGTTTTTTTTCTAATTTTTTAAAAAAATTTAGGAAATTTGGAAAACATCTTCTCATTATTTTTTAGATTTTTTATTTTTTATATAGTTTTTAAAAATTAAAAGTAAGGTGTTTTCTATAGTTATTTTAAAATCTAAAATAAAAAATAAAAAATAGTTTTGCACAACTAAATAATTTTTTTTATTCTTTATCTTTGTAATATAATTTTAAAAAATTAAAAATAATTCAAAATTTTTATATTTTTTTAAAAAATAAAATAAAAACTATTCTTTTCACAACTAAATGAATCCTTAATATATTATTTATTAAAAGAAATTTATAATTTAATCAATATTTATGAAAGGATAAATGAAAAGTAAACAACAAAGTGGAATATAGAATAGAATAGATGTTCCAATCTAACCATTGCAACAAGTCAGGGTCTGTTTGCTATTGTTGTTGTTTTCTATTTTCTATTTTCTATTTTTATTTTTATGCAGTGAAAAAGCATATTATAATAAACATGTTGTTATTGCTATTAGTTTTCTATTTCTGTTGCTGATTTTAGTTATTTGCCAAAAAACTGAAAACTAGATTTTATGATTTTCAATTTTTTTGGCAACTTGTTGACAGAAATTTTAATATCTATAATTAGTTTTTTTGGATTAAATTATTCATTTTATGCACTTTTAAATTAAAATTAAATGATCATATGAATTTAAATATAATTAAAATAAAAATATTTAAAAAAGTTTAAAAATAATAATAAAACCAATTACAAAATTCTTATACTATTTTTCAATTGTCATGTCCAATAAAATTTTTATTGTAAATTAAAATTTGAAAGTAGAACAATTAAGTAAATTAATTATAATAAATTTAATTTTGATTATAGTAATTTTTAAAGTGCATTATTTGTAATTTTATTATTTTAATTATATTTTTATGAATATTTTGATTTAAAGATGAAAATGTGTATTTTTTAATTAGGTTTTTGTTTTGTATTAGTTTTACAAATGCTAACCAAACAAGTTTTGTTTTTAATTTTTGGCTTTCAATTCTGATTTTCGTTTCTCTAATTTTTGATAATGATACCAAATGAGCCTCAATTAGCCCTTTTACTTCGCCCAAGGCTCATGATCGTTGGATCTTCCCATAAACTCCTCAATACAAAAAAATAAAAATAAAATCATTGTTGTCGTATTATGTTAATATGTTTTGCTAGATCAAGAAACTTAAATATATATATATATATATATATATATATTATGAAAAAAGGAAAATAATATATCCACTTTTGTATATTTAATAATAAAAAATGAGAAAATACAAAATAAAATTATCATTAAAATTTTATTTTAAATGTCATTAACCTTTGATTTTTCTTAATATTTAATCTATTTGAATGAATTTTCATTCTTATTATTTGATGCAAAGATAAAATGTAATGGATGAAAAATTAATTTTCTTCTTTTTTTTCTCTTTTCTTTGTGGAAAATATTTTTTATTTTTTATCTTCAATTTTTCAAATAATTACAAGAAAAAAGACAATTTTTCAATTTTACAAAATTTGTATAAAAAAATAAACAATAAAAAAAATTAGCACAATTGACGTGTGGAAATAGTTTTATTTCATTTCTATTTTTTAATAATAACAAAATGTCATATTATTTTTAAAATTTATATATAAAAGTTGAAAAACATGTTCTTATTGTTTTCTATATTTTTGTTTTCTTACTGATGGGTGAAGGGGATTCGCTCAATCACTAGTTGTGATTGAATTCAGTGAGGAAACACTCAATTGCACACAAACACTCTTTTATTTCAATAATAATATGAAAATTACGGAGGACTCTCAATATACAATTCTCTCACTGGTTATTCTCCCTATTCTACACCACATACATTGCACACACACACATCTATATATATAGAAATGGATGGGATGGTTGTTGGAGATTAAAATCAACAAAGGTGGGTTGGTTGGCTGAGGTGGCTAGCTGTAGCTCATCAATTTCAACAAAATGGGAAGGAGTTGGTGGAGGTAACTACTGACTTCTCCTCTGCAGCCCAATCAAGTTTAATTTTCAACATCCCCCCTTAAACTTGATTCTCCCAACTTTATCATTCCGAGCATTGTCTTCATTTTTGCAAAAATATCATATCTGAGTGGCTTCATGAAAATATCAGCAATTTGATCATACGTTCTACAAGACATCTGCTCCACTTCTTTCTTCCTGACATGCTCCCTAATAAAATGATACCGATTATCAATATGTTTGCTTCTTTCATGGAAGATTGGATTCTTCATAAGTACAATCGTTGATCGGTTGTCGATGTGGACTTCTATGGGGTCATCTTAGAGAAATTCTAGAATTTTGAGTACATTCCAGATCCATATACCATGACAAACAACTGAACTGGTAGCAACATACTCAGCTTCACATGATGATAGCGTTACGATGTATTGCTTCTTTGATGACCATGTAAATGTTGTATCTCCCATAAAGAATGTGAATCCATACGTACTTTTTCTTTCATCAAGATCTCTTCCCCAATCACTATCTGAATAGCCAATAAGTTTGCAATCACCTCTTAATGAATAGGACATACCATCAGTGATGGTACCCTTGATATAGTAGAGTATCCCCTTCGCTACATTTAGATGGGACTAGTCAAGAGTCTCCATGTACTTGTTAACAAGTCCAACTCCATGGAGTATGTCTGGTCTGGTGCACATTAAATACCTCAAACTTCCAACTAAACTCTTGAAATATGTGGGGTCAACATCTCCTTGCTCATTCTTTCTTAACTCCAGTCCCGTTTCAACCGAAGTTGTCACATGGTTAAAGTTGTTCATCCCAAACTTCTTCATTATTTATTTTGCATAGTGGCTAGCTTTGGGAGATGAAGATTTCCTTCTTACTTTGCATGACTTCTATGCCAAGAAAATGAGTCATCTAGCCAATATGTGTCATTTTGAATTTTTTGACCATGTTCCTCTTGAAAACGGCAAACATCTCTGGATTGTTGCCGGTGAAGATCAAATCATCAACATAAAGGCAAACAATTAGCATGCTTCCATCTATCTTCATCTTCATGTATAGAGCATGCTCGTAGGGACACTTGTCAAATCCATTCTTCTGTTAATAGTCATCAATCCTCATATTCCGCACACGAGGTGCCTGCTTCAAGTCATTGAGTGCTTTCTTCAGTTTGTACACTCTATCTTCTTTTCCCTTCATCACATATCATGGTATCTAATCGATATAAATCTCTTCTTCTAGAAAACCATTTAGAAATGTTGATTTCACGTCCAGCTGGTAAATTTTCCATCCATTTTGTGCAGAGAGTGAAATTAGTAATCTGATAGTCTTAAGCCTGGTAATTGGGGAAAATATTTTTCCATAATCAATCCCTTATTTTTGCCTATAGCCCTTGGCAAAAAGTCTTGCTTTGTATCTTTGGACTTCCCATTAAGTGTTCTTTTTGGTCTTGTAGACCCATTTCACAACAATAGTCTTACGGCCCTTCGGGAGATTTGTCAGCTCCCAAGTCTTGTTCTTATCGATAGATTGAATCTCCTCATCCATCGCTTTTCTCCATTTGTCTTCTTTGTTAGCCTCCTCAAAGCTAACCAAGTCTCTAGTCAACAATTGACAGTATAGAGTAACATACTCTTCCATAGGTTCTATATTTTCATAAAGATCGGTTAGGGTACAGGCTCCTTTAGGCCTCATTTCTAAGATTTTATGCTCAATTGGTGATGGAACTTCATTCCTTTGTGGTGAATGGAAACCATGTGGAGGTGTCTACAGTTCGGAAACTTGTGACTCAATAGTCACTTCTCTTGTCAGAGTGGGTTCCTCTCCTTCAAGCGTCAAATATGCATCTTTTGAAGATTCAGCCCGGTCCCACTTCTAGGATTTATTTTCTTCAAAAATGACATCTTGACTAAAAAATCTTGTTGATGGGATTATAGAGTCGATATCCCATGGTGCTATCGCCATATCCAATAAGGATGCACTTCTCTCTTTTATCTTCCAACTTTGTCCTTCTTGCCTCTAGGATCTTAGCATAGGCTATGGAGTCAAATACTCTAAGATGACTTACACGGAGCTTGTGAGTACTCCAAGCTTCAACTGGTGTCTTTGTATCAATACTCTTCGTAGGACACCTGTTGAGCAAATTGACTGCACATAACACTACTTCTGCCCAAAAACTTTTGGGCACATTCTTATCCTTTAACGTGCTCTTGGCCATGTTAAGGATCATGCAATTCTTCCTCTCAACTACACTATTCAACTAGGGAGTGTAGGTCGGTTGAACTGGTTTTGAATCCCTTGTTGCCTAAGGAATTCCTTGAAAGCTTCTTCCTTGTACTCTCCTCCTTGGCCTGATTGGTGTGACTTGATGCAATAGTCACTCTACTTATCCACGAGAGTTTTGAACTCTTTGAATTTGTCGAACATGTAACGACCTTAAAATTTTGCTATACATATATTTCTTATAAAACAAGTCTACTCTGATACCAAATTGTAATACCCTATGTAAAACTCCATACATAATCTCTGTATAAAATACACTATAGTACCATGTGATGCCCTGAGTGACACCAGGTACAATAGTTCTTAAACATATCACACTACTCAGCAGAAGCATCTATCTATACACATATATATGTCCAACTACAATACAAGAGTTCTACAACCATCCACCAACATATAAGTATCTTCCCATACACAACCACTTACCCTTTAACTAGGACTGTACCAACTCCTCCTCTACTTCAGAGTTCGCTTTGTTCATCTATCTGGATTTCCTGAAATGTTTGAATTTTTGGGGTGAGACACCTCTCAGTAAGTGGGGATAGATTATCATCAGTGTGTGGCAATATGAGTTTTAGTGTTCCAAATATACAACCATTATTTACCTTTTCTTTCACTATGAAATCATGTAAAACTGTAAACACGTATATACAAATATATTTCAATACACTGTATAAGACAATAGCTATGTATAAGTAAATATGCATATATGCATAGAAGAACTGCTCTAGATGGATAAACAATAACGTCGTGTATTAACCCCGCATGATTCAGGTTGTGCGGCCTGTAGGCTAGACTTAGCCATGGTTAGTCTAACCAGACTAAGTCAATTGTATCTGTATCTATATCTGTAACTATGAGTATAATTTTTTTACCCAACTGGTCTGGACTCTAGGGGGTAAATCTACACTTCAATGGCACAATCGATTGTATACCACTAATACTCTATCTGAGAAGTGTGGCTGCACTGGTAATGTGAAGCTACAGTACTGTGCTTAGCTATGGTCCATCGGGGTTCTTAAACCATATAATTCGAAATCTAAAACAATATAATATCACCATTTCATTCACAACTCAGTATAATCTGTATAAAATCATTAAAAACTATAATTCTGTATAAAATACTATACTATAATTTTATATAGAACGTTATCATACTGAATAAAATATGTACTGTAGTCCTATATAGGACGTTGTAATACTGTATAAATTTTTACTGTAGTCCTTTATAGGATGTTGTAATACTGTATAAATCTATTCTATAGTCCTTTATAAGATGATGTAATACTGTATAAATTATGTACTATAGTCCTTTATAAGACGTCTTAATACTGTATAAATTCTTTATAAAACTCCGTCATACTGTAGTTTTGTATAAAACACTATTTTACTATAATACTGTAGAAAACCATGCTTCTGTCTATATATGTTTTACCATAAAAACTGACCAGTTTAACTTTACATAACTTTCAAACTCATGCCACACAAACTGAGTGATAACTTATACTATAATATTCTACTGAAAACACTGGTATAATTATCTCTAGGGTTTTACTCAACTCAATAATCCAATTTTCTCAAACATACATATATCATTTCAAGTTTCCCATTCTCACAAATATGTATACTCAGGAAAACATATATATTACATAGAAATCTCATATTATAATTTAATTAGTATACTTTTAGAAAACACCTGACGTAATCCATTCCCCTTACCTGTTTCCTGGAAATATGCATGCAGGGATCCCAAAATTGTGCCTCTGGCACTCATACAAACCTTGTATCCATATACCCTAATTCAATCAGCTCAGCATCAGAATAATTATCAATTAAATACTCCTAAGTCCATATTCTTCCAATAGCCAATTAAATTTGAAAAACAAGTTCCTTACCCCAGTTTTGGAATGGTGTATGGAAAGCCTAAATAATGAAACCCCTCCGATTAAACTACGAAGAATCATCGTCGAGATCCCAAAATATCGTTTATCCTTTGATTCAAGCTGAAATCAGGCAAAAAATCGAAGAGAGGGGGAGAGAGAGAGAGAGAGAGAGAGAGAGAGAGAGAGAGAGAGAGAGAGAGAGAGAGAGAAGAAAAAGAGTTTATAATTTTTACAAATAAAAATAACTTGAATGCTTTATATAGGCCACAAACCCGAAGCAAAACCATCGACATTTTGGTTTCTAACCAAACCAGTTTCTACTATTTTACCCTTAGCTCCCTTCGGTACTCGAAACCATTGACAGTTTTCTGAGCTCCACAAAAACTGTCGACGGTTTGGCCTATGCCAAACCAAGCTTCCTCTTCTATTTATTATTTCATTAATTACTATTTTTTGGGTCTCTACAGAACACTTCTAACTTCCTTTTTAGGAAGTAAACCCAAGTCTTCTTTTTGTAAGCGTCAATGAAGGTAAGGAAGTATCGATTTTTTCTATTTAAAATCGGGTCTAATGGACCACACACGTCTGTTTGTACTTGCTGGAGCAGCGTGATAGATCTCCTGTCGGCTTGCTTTCCAAAGTTGTTTCTATGTTGCTTGCTCAGAACATAACTTTCACATATCTCATTCGAATGTTGGATATTGGGTAAGCCATTCACCATCTTCTTGCTTCTTAATTGCTTCAAGCTTTCAAAGTTGAGATGTTCAATCCTCAAATGCCACAACCAATCATTGTTGTTGATGATGGCACTTAGACATCTTGGCGTGTTGTGATAGATGGCAAGAGAGAACATATGATTCTTTGCCATAGTGACTCGAGTGACAAGTTTACCTCGAGCATCTAATATCATTATCTGCTTATCTCTAAGGCTAATTCGGTAGCCTTTCTCCACAAGCTATCCAAGACTTAAGATGTTGGTCTTCATGTCTACCACATCATAGACGTTGGAGATGAAAGCGTGATCTCCGGCCTTCCACTTGATTAAAACATCTCCTCTCCCTCGGATTGAGACTTTAGAGAAATCGCCAAAAGAGATCTCCCCTTAAACTTTCTCATCAAGCTCAATGAATAGGTTCTTTTCTGCCAAACATATGGTTGCTTGCTCTAGAGTCAAGGTACCAAACACTTTGGTCTTGGGTTGAGCTGTGCACCATTAGCATCAATGACTCTCCAGCGACATCTTTAGTATCGGCAAGGTTATCCTCCTCGCTAACCTTTTCTTATTGTCGCACCCAACACTTGTTTCTGTAGCAGCCAAACTTATGGCAAATATATCACTCAATGTTTCTTTTATCAATGTTCTGATGGTTGTTGTAACCGCCACCTTTTTTCCACGTCCTCTTCCTCGTGAGACGTTGTTCTGTTGTCCGTATCCTCCTCTCGTGGAACCTTGTCCGTCTTGGCCTTCTCCTCTAGATTTAGTATATCCAGATCCTCTTCCGTGAGATCCTCGACCTCGTGCTCATCCTCGATACGACGTCCCCCTTGCTCGTGTCTCCCATTAGTCAAAGATAGTTTTGACTGTAGGGCTTGTTCCAATGACTTACTGTCACTTCTTCTATTCACCTTCTGCTCGTGAGCTTGCAAAGATCCTATGAGCTCTTCTACAAACATGGTCTCCAGATCTTTCGTTTCTTCTAGAGTGATAGCTATGTAGTCAAATTTTGGATCCAAAGATAGCAAAATTTTCTATCATATCCTCGTGTCTATAAGATTCTCTCCATTTCTTCTCAACTGGTTCGAGACAACCATTACTCGAGTATAGTACTCCGCAATGGACTTAGACAACTTCATTTGCAAGGATTCGAATTTGCCTCGTAGAGTTTGGAAGCGAATCCTCTTCACTTTGTCGGCTCCTTTGTATGTCCTGTGGAGAGTATTCTAGACTTCTTGGGACATCTTGGCCAAAGCAATGATTTCAAAGGTGGCTTCATCAAGGCCCTGATAAATAATGGACTTGGCTTTGCAATCCCTTTTCCGATCGGCGCAGACGGTCATTTGTTTAGCATCAAACGTAGATGCTTCGACTTATTTTGATGGGACTTCTTCGTACCCATCTTCAACAATGTCTTAGTTGAATGCACCAGCTGTCTTAGTTGTCCTTTGTCAGCTTTGGAATGACCACTTGTGCAACCGTTCACCATCGGATTTGATATATATCAAAATAGGGTGTTAAGGATGGATTTTGACAAATCTAATGCCACCAGTGTATTCAGAAGGTAAAAACCCTAAAGGAACTGGTTTTGGGAAGCAAAGAACCAGTCTAAATAACATTGAACTAGCTAAAAAACGTTCTAGACCAGTTTGTGTTGGGCAAGGTTTTCTTGATGGTGATTAACGGCGTCAGTTAGCACCTTTAGGTCACGTGGCGTCTTCTAGGTGAGCCGCATGTATTGACTATCCGTGGATCTGGACGCGGGTCGATCTCTAGGTCAGGTTGTGCTCGCGGATCTTCGGTCTGGGTTGCTAGTTTCTGGCCGAGTCACGAATCGGGTGCAAGTTTCTAGGTCGGGTCACATCTATCAAGCGAAGAAGGAGTGTGTTAGCACATTAGTAGCATGACGTCATCGGTCAGCACTCACGCCGGTGCATGCAGCGCGTCTCGATGACGTAGTTGCAGCTGGTGGCGCATGTGAGCACGTGGGAAGGTATCCGAACTCTGTTTGATATGTGGTTTTCACTTATGGACTCATCTAAACACAATCTACGTAATGGTATGCTCAAAAATTGATTTCGAGCAACTTCAAATCTAGGAAAAAATTGAATTCCTCTCTGTTCACCTCTATTTGGAGAATTTCGGCAAACCTTGTCGCTCTTATACCACTGAGGGGTGGAGGGGACTCGCTCAATCACTGGTTGTGATTGAACTCAGTGAGAAAACACTCAATTATGCACAAACACTCTTTGATTTCAATAATAATATGAAAGTTACAGAGGACTCTCAATATACAATTCTCTCACTGGTTACTCTCCCTGTTCTGCACCACATACATTACACATATACACATCTATATATATAGCAATGGATGAAATGGTAGGTGGAGATTTGTGGAGGTAGCTGCTGACTTCTCTACTGCAGCTCAATCAAGTTTAATTTTTAACACTTTGTGTGTGGAAGTATAAAAGTATGATTAAGGATTTTGATTTTAATTTGTATATTATCAAAATATTTATAAAATTATATTATATTTCTTTCAAATCCACACAACTAAATAGACCTTTATCTTATGCTTTTTTTTTTTTTTTTTGTTAGAAAAAGAGGGCGGCATCTTCTATCTTTATTAGAAAACCCCTCACTTATGGCGGAGGAATACCGTGGTTCCAACCTTGAGACTTGGGAAAAACTCCAACCCCAAGAATCAAAAACTAACTTAACCAATTTATTTAAAACCAATAAATCAATGACCAACAACCAAACAAATAAATAAGAACTAAACAACTATAAGTGGAAAACAAACAAAACTCTGGAAGATCTTGAGGAATAAACCAACCACTCCAACCTTCACAAACACCAGCACAAAGCATTATGAGCGCAAAGAAGGAAATCCCAACAAATCCAATCAAATCATTCCCCTGACTTGTTGTGGAAGCTTACCTTAGCAACTATATGATCGAGATATACCAGATTCACCCTGCTTAGCAAAGAAATCCGCACTTTGATTTGCCTCCTTGTAAACATGTTCCACTTTGTAATGTATGCCTCTCAAAGCTAACACAAACTCTTTCCACAATTCCCATAAGTTCCAAGTCGACACTTCCCAAAATTAATCCATTGAACCAACAAAGCAAAATTACAGGCAATCTCCACTTGATCAAATCTGAGATCTTTGCATAGATTAATCCCTATAATAATCGCTTTCAATTCAGCCATTTTACTAGTTCCACAACCTAGTAATGAGGAAAAAGATGCTTTAAATAATCATATTTCATCTCTTATCACGCCTCCATCACCACAATTACTTGGGTTACCTCTACAGCTTCCATCCACATTCAACTTAACTCAACCTATCCCAGGTTTACACCATCTGACTACACGAGGAAGACAAACCCTCACATTTTTTACTTGAATATCCAAAGCAGGAAGGACTGCAATATTCGTGCAAGAAGCACGTGCACATTTAGTTAACTAGTCTAAAATGGATCTCAGTCATTATTTAATATCAAGCCATACAGTTCTTACTGAATCATGAATTGATTCCATCTTGACTCTACATCGATGAGTCCAAAGTCTCCAAATGATGAGATTAGGTATAAGACCTATCAAAATGCCTAACTGTGAGGCCCGTCTTGCACAACGAAATCAAAAATTAACTCTTGCTTTCCATGTATTCATTGTCATACAACTAACACCCAACACCACTGCTGCTTGTTTCCAAACCTCCTGAGCAAAAGATCCCGTGCAAAACACATGGTCTAAAGATTCAATCTTGGCATTTGAACAACAATCACACCGAGAGACCATCTGAACACCTACTTCTTGAATACAAGTATCAACCGGAAGACAAGCGAACCAAGACTTCCACATATAAATTAACACCCGTTTTGGCAACATAAGATGTCAGATCCATTTTGAAACTAAGAATTCCTCTTTACACTCCTTTATAATTTCTCAAGCACTTGTCGTGGTAAATTTCCCATCTATTGAAGGTTCCAAAATTACTATATCTGGACCCTCCTAGCAAGAAATAGCAAAGTTCATTACTTCCTCAGCCTCTTCTTCACCCAACAATTCCACTAATAAATCAACATTCCACTCATATCTATCCCAATAATCTCATGTTCGTAGCTTATGGTTTTTGATTTCTTGAACCTTAGCACAAAGGGGACCAAAGGCTAACCATCAATCAAACCAGAAAGAAGCCAACCCTTCTTTAATTTGAACACGAACATGCTCTAATACTTCAAGTTTCAAACGAGCAATCGATCTCCAAAATCTGGTTCCTTTATCTGGCTTTATTTCTCTCAAGTGGTGTCGATTATTCAAATACTTGCCTTTAAAGAATTGGGTCCACAAATTATCCATAGTTAACAATCTCCACACAAACTTCATACGCAATGATTTTTTTACTTCCTCAAAATCCCTAATACCCAAACCACCCTCACAAATAGGCTTACATATATTAGGCCAGGAATACCATTTCCTTTTTCTTTTATCATTTACTTCACTCCAAAAATATTTTATAACGTAGAATTTAACTATGTGAAGACAATATTAGGAATGTCAATTACCGCCAATTGATGAACCGCCATTGATAATAATACATGTTTAATTAAAACTAAGTAGCCCCTTGAGATAAAAGCTTAAATTTCCAACCCGCCATTTTTTCCTCAATTTAGCAACTAGAGGCTCTAAACTACGGGCTGTAAGGCAACCTGATACCAAAGGAACACCCAAGTATGTAGTAGGAAACCCTCTTTCTATAAAGCCAGTCAACCTTAACAAGGATTGCTTCCTAGCATAAGCAATTCTCTTTGACAAAAAAATACTTGACTTGTCTTTATTTATCATTTGGTCAGACCAATCCTCATGTTTTTTAAGAGTTTTGATAAGCATTCAAATGGAACTTCTCTTTATTTATGCTTGGAAGCTTATTTCCAAGCCTTCATTTGAACTTGTGTGGATTCAGATAAAAATGCAGGTAGTATAAAATTATATTAAGTTTCATAAAAGTTCACATAAATTCAAATTCAAAACTCGAGATGCAACCTTCCAAACACTAATTTAGTTTATTTTTTTAAGGCTAAAAATAATATTTTTATTATTGAAATATCATGTCAATGAGTTATGCATCACAGATTTCCACTCTTCAGAAAGTGTTGAGGCATGAAGAAAAGGTACGTGAAATTTTGGAGCAAGTACATGGAGGAAACAATGCTTCTGCCATTTCTATTCCCAGCGACCTTCCACCAAAGGTAATCTCCTCTGTTACATGCATATCTTCCGTGTGGCTGTCTTATAATAAATCACAATTGCATATTTTTATAAATTCATAACATAAAATAGATTAGAAATAAATAGTATTTGAAAATTTTTGCAACGGGAATATCTTTCTTTCTTTCTTTCTTTTTCCCTTTCAGTGGAGAAGTCCACTTATAATGCAAGGTGGGCATTCTCCTAACCTATGTCCCTTTACACTGCACTCCCAAATTCAATTCTATGACCTAAAAAATGAAAGTCTCAAATTTTAACTCATTGCTAGCTCTCAAATTCACCTTCAAGTGACTCTTTCATTTCTTTAAATTCATCAAATTAAATAATAGAATGTCATATGTAATTAGAACTCATAGAAGTCAGAGTTATATATCATTTAAGATAGCCCTTATGTTATGCATGTCTTGTACCATATTAATGGATTTTCAAACATAGACAATACTATAATTTGTATTTGCATGGATTCCAAATGGTTTCTCCAAACTCCTTCATGGTTCATTTTTTGGCTCTCATTTGAGGAGATCGAGGTTATCGAGGTTCGTGTACTCCTTTGGGAGGATTTCAAGTTGTGGTGAGGGTAGGTCGAGATTTTTTTTTTTTTTTGCTCAAGTGCATAAATAAATAAATAAAACTTTTTTCTCCACTTCTTTGGATTTATGATACAAATTTAATTAAATATTTTTTGTAATATTGATGAAATATTCAAAACATATATATATATATATATATATATATATATATATATATATTGGGCAGATGAAGGAGCTCTTGGAAGAGTTAGCTATGGTTGAAGAGGAGATAGCTCAACTTGAGGGTCAAATAAGCCACCTTCAAGATGACTTGAAGCAAGAACAAGAAGTGATCACCACGGAATCATCAAAATCCAAACAATGGAAACATGATTTTCTAAGCAGCCCCCGTGGATCTTTTTCTGTTCCACCAAATCCACCATCCACACCAGTTAAAGGAGTGGTAGTTCAAGAAAGGATGGAATTTGATCAGACCAAGGCACTACATTTCATAAGCAAAGCCATCAGAGGAGATTACCATCTCAATGACTTCAGCATTAATGAGAAAATGAAGCATTGGCGAGCATTCCCTCACAATGAGGAAAACCATTTCCAGGAGGAGGCTGGATTTTCTGAGAAAATTCCAAGAAAAAGTGTGTTGTTGAAGCCTGCTGCCTCTCCTCTGCGAGATCCAAGACATCCAACACCAAGGGTAAGCGGTGGTGTTAATTAAAGAAAATGAAAAAGAAAACAAAGTAGACAGCAAACAAAGAAGGCACACCAGATGTATATCAGATCTAATATGATATCACCATATATATATATATATATATAATTGTCTATATGAAATATACATTATATTTGATGTAAACACTTGATGTACCTAAAAAATTTCTTAGATGTCATCAACTTTTAATTTTTATTAATTTTCATATGGGTTGTTTAATATTATTTTCTAAACTTCCCTTGTTTCTCAGAGAGCACGCAATGTGGAGTTAAGTCTACCCTTGACAGATCTTCGAACAAATTCTCCTTCTCATTTGATTTCACCACAAGAGGAAAGCAAAATTCAGAAATGGCAGCCAAACAAGCTTTCGGAGAAAATCTTGAAGTGTTTGATGTTCATTTTTGTGAGGCTAACTAGAACATCTAGAGCAATGGAGCTAGAGAAATCAGGCCCCATTACTAGATCTTCTTTTTCTTCTTTGAGCTCAATAAGCTTCAGGGCAGATACCAGCACAAACTCCAAGAGTAGCCTTATATTGCACAAGGAAACGAGGCAGCAAGATCCCTACGGTATTTTTGAACCAGAGGAGTCTATTCCCCGAGATATTGGTCCTTACAAGAACTTGTTCATCTTCACAGCTAACTCTTTAGACCCAAAATGCATCTCAAATTCTAACACTATTCCTTTACTAGAGAAGTTAAGGTATGTAGCTATTTATGTTTTGTATATTAAGTACTTTATTTTATTTTACTTTACTTTTTAAGTATTATGGTATCTGGGGCATTAGGCATTTGATTAATGCACAGGATAAAGGCTCATACCTTTACCCCTCTCTGTTTAAATATAAGATTTTATCTCACTTTAAAAGTTGCAACTTTCAAAAGTCAAACCTTACATTTTAACACCGAGAAAAATAAAAAATAAAAAGAAGGCTTTGATACTTGAAGCCTGTTACAAGTGAGAGATTTTGTGTGGAACGAAGGGCCCTTGAGCACTTCATGAACAAAACCAGCCCAACAAAAGTCTCCTGCAGTATGATACAATACGTTTGGACTATGCAGAGTGTAATTTTCGTATGAACCTATATGTACATATCATAACCGATGGTTGAAATTCTAAGACAGTTTCTCATTTGATAATACAGTAAAAATTATGCAGGGGTTTTGTGAAAGTAGGAATATTGTCGAATTATGTAAATTTATTATTCTTCTTTTTTTCTCTTTTAATTTTTTCTATTTTTCATATTTATTGTGTATGTGCATAATCTTAAGGCGTGATTTCACGACGTAACGAACAAAATTTAGTTCCTGACTTTCCTTTTTGTCTCTGTACATGAATTGCAGGACCTTAATGAACTGTCTTGAGAAGGCGGACTTGAAATTCTTGACTTCCCAACAAAAGCTTGCATTCTGGATCAACATGTACAATGCTTGCATCATGCATGTACATATGTTATGGGGAAATACATTTATTTTTTCTCTTTCGATTTAATTATATGCTACATATCTAGCCTGATGGGCTTGCAATATTGAATGTGCAGTAGGGCAGCAACAGCATGCATGCAAGAGCCTCAGGATAGCATAGTAGCATACAGATATATATCTATATGAAACTGAGATGGTGCCCCAATTTAATTTTGTGATTACTACTGATTACATTTTCATTTCAGGGATCTCTCCACCATGGAGTGCCTTCAAGCCCTGAAAATTTGCTTGCACTATTGAAAAAGGTACATTAATTATTTCTAAACCCTAAATGTTGAGGCTTACATCCAAAGGCAATTTAAAACGATCATCTTCTACAATGGTCGTCATTACGAGAAATTATAAAGGAAACTTATCTTTTCACGTGTTATGTTTGTGAACTTGTTTTTTAGATGCAAACTATGTGATAAATGAGTCCTACATTCATCCATATCAAATATATAAAGAGTGTGATCCATTTATTATATGTTTTACTTTTAGTAAATAGACACACAAACACACAAATCTCCTATATAATTTTTCTGTCTTTATCAAAATGACCGTTTACGCTAATAATTAGAAGTGATTTTGTTGCATTTTATGGAAAAAAAAACTATAGATTTTATTTCTATTTGCTTTCACTAAAAAGCTAAGTACTTTAAAAATGCTATCGGATTGAATGATATGGGCATATGTCAAGCTTTTTTTTACACAATTAAAATCTTTTTGTTGGGTGTAAATGCTTTTTATCATTGAATGTAGGCAACTCTCAACATAGGAGGAAACATGATAAATGCTCACGCTATAGAGCATTTTATTTTGAGGAAACCGACATCTTCAAGCACGAAGGAGGTAATTAATTGTATATGAATAAAACTAACTTATACGATAATCATCTCATTAGTTGCGTCACGCCCTATAACAACATATGAAAGATTTTTTTTTTTTTTTTCTTAGAATGACGAGGACGAAAAAGAAACCATCATTCGCAAACTTTATGGCCTGGAGTCGTTCGATGCCAATGTCACCTTTGCTCTATGTTATGGGACTCGATCTTCCCCAGCTGTAAGTCAAAAAATCCATCTCTTAGTTCTCATCTTCATCACACATACAAAAATGGCCTGGACCCGGATCCGGACCTTAAAATTCGTTAAATTTTATTTAATCTAGTCATTTACTCTGAACTAAACAATTAAATCATTTGTAACTAACCTATTTTCTTGAAATATGTCATGCTCTCCTACATGATCAAATCAATTAACTCTCAATGAAATGAAGAATTCAATTCTATTAATCTTGTGTCCAGGTGAGAATATACAGAGCTGAAAGTGTTGCAGTTGAGTTGGAGAAATCAAAGTTGGAGTACTTGCAAGCTTCCATCATTGTCACAAGCACAAAGAGGGTTGCATTTCCAGAGCTGGTGATTGGCAACATGTTTGATTTTGCGGAAGACCTACACTCATTAGTCAAGTGGGTTTGCCAGCAGCTGCCTACCTCAGGGACATTGAGGAAATCTATGGTGGATTGCTTCAAGGGACAGCCCAGTGGCAAGTTATCCAGCGTCATTGAGAAAATACCATATGACTTTGAGTTTCAATACATATTGGCAATTTAAATTTGACAACAAAAAGAAATTATGAGAAAGGATTGGACAATTGGGTTACACAAAGGAGAAAATTGTTTGTATAATTGTTGATTTTGAGTTTCAGTATATGTCAGTAATTTTTCTGTATGTAATTTTAGTGTGAAAATTGTGTCAATATTGCTGAAGAAATTATTATATTTTCATTAATCTTCGCTTTTAGAGAAGGAAAGAAGTAGTAAGATTCATCACATAAAAAATAAAAAATAAAAAAGGGCAGCCCGGTGCGGTGCACAAAGCTCCCACGTATGTGGGTCCGGATAAGGGACGAACCATAACGAGTCTATAATACGCAGCTATAAAAAAATAAAACAAAATAAAAAATAAAATAAAATAAAAGAGGAAATTTTAGTTTCATATATACATAAACAATTTACACATATTTGCCTTCAAACTCAAGAGTTTGAACATTAAGAAAAATCAAAATTTATAAAAATAAATGTATAACATAATATCTAGACTATAGGGAATTCTAAAGAAGTTGTGAAAAAATATAATGACAAAATCTAATTAAGGTGCAAATTAATTATCTCGTAGAATAAGAAGCGTAGACACTCCAATTTTAACCAGACCTTTCTGAGAAAACCCCGCGTAATAAAAGTCGACTTTGAAATCCGGAAATTGGAGGACCCTTTTTGAAAAATTCGATTGAGTCCTCAGTCTTTGAAATTGTGTTCTTTTAAACTAAGTGTCAGGTATTTTCAAAAATGAGGCCTGGTATTTTGAAAAAAAAAAAAAATTGATTCCACTTAATTTTAATTTTAAACTGAATTTTTATAACTTTAGTTGGTGTCCCTTAATTGCAAAATTAATTTCTTTTATTAGGCTAGGTTCCACGAAATAAGTCCTGTATTTTCAAAATTGCGAGTCCTTTTAATTTTAAAATTGACTTCTTCTAACTCTTTGGTCGAGTCCCCTGGTCTAGTCCTTTATTCTGTTCAGTTGTAAATTGAGTTTTTCGGTTCTTCAATTCGAGTCTTTGAATTGAGTTTTTCAAATGTCTGAACTAAGTTTTTAGATTTTTAAATTGAGTTCTTCAATGTTTGAGTTGACTCTCTCAAATTAAAGATTAGGTCTTTTAATTTTAAAGTCGGATTTGTTGAGTCCCAAAGTCACATTTTATTACCAGGTGTAACTAGTCAAAAGCAGATGTGGGTTTGCGGTCAAAATTAGAAAATATGCATCAGGTCACACTTTATTAAGGAAAGGGAGCACATGCCCAAAGTTGAACTCCTTATAAATAGAGACTGCAAACATTGAAGAGCATTTTGGTGCCAAACACACTACCTGAACTCCTTATAAATAGAGACTCTCACATAGTGCAATAGGAGGATGCAAAGAGCATTATAGGAAATTCCTGAAAAAATTGAGAGAAAGAAAATAAAGAGAAAAGAAGGCTCTGCAAAAATTTAGAACATTAGAGAGGAAGGCACGGAGCATTAGAAGAGCTCTGCCAAAATAGAGAGAAAAGAAAAAAGACCGAGAAAAGCATTAGAAAGAGGAGAGAACATTAGAAAAATCAAAGAAGTTAGAGAAACTCTACCAAAAATTGCAAGAGAAGATTAGCTAGAGAGAAAGTTTTGAAAAAAAAAAAACAGAAGCGGAGTAACATTCAGAAACAAAAGTAGAGCAGCATTCAGAATCAGAAAGTAGAACACATTCCAAAACAGAAGTAGAGCAGCATTCAAAAATGAAAGCAGAACACATTCAGACAAACACAGAAGAAGGATAAGAAGGCCAAAGGAGGAGAAGACCACAGGTGAATCCAAGTCCCTATTTCAATTCAAAAAGCACATATATGTTGAAAAATTCATGATTGCAGATATCCCCCCAAGCCTCGGGTTCAAACTGGAACTCGAGCTGACCTTGATTCAAATCAGCCCTAATTTTCCACAACCCAAACCTGAACTCAGGTTTGAACCCGTCCTGAGAAACCACCTGGAGCCCTTGACCCAATTAACATCTCAGACCCTGATCCAAACTTGAACTCGAACACGAGTTCAAACCTTTTGATAAAACCCCCAGGCCCGTTTTTAAAATGTAACCCTAGGCCTCTGTTTAAAAAGAAATAACTCTAGGCCTTTTGTTTTAAAAATAGTAACCTTGGGCCTTTGGATTCCAAAGCTCATTTTAAAAAAACACCTAAAACCCATGTGTCTTTAAAAAGCCCAAAAACTTTTTTAAAATCAATCCAAAACTCGAAACCCATTTTAAAAGCTCTGACCTAAAGCTCGAAACCCATTTTAAAAGCTCTGACCCAAAGCCCGTTTTAAAATTTTTAACCTTGGCCCATTTTAGAATAAACCCAAAGCTCGTTTTAAAAATTTTTAACCCGAGACCCATTTTAAAACAAACTCGAACCCAGCCCTCTGTTTCTTTTTTTAAAACCCACTAAGCCTAAACAAAGTTTTAAAACCAAGTCCATTCTTTAAAAAAAAATCAACACAAGCCCAGCTTCTAAAAATCAACCGAAGCCCAATTCAAAATCATCCCAAGCCCACTCGGGCTCATCTAAGGTTACACGACTCATTGGGTTGACCTGTGCGAGTCAACCCGGATAACACTCACTGGGTTGGAGCGAGTGGACTTGTCTTCCACCTTCAACTTGAAACCCTAACCAGAGAACCCTAACACCTCAGTGCTCGAACCTCACACACTAACACAAAATCAACACACACATCACAACCAGCATTCGATCAACACAATACACATCACACATAAAGGAAAGAATCAAAAGGAGAGACTTATCTTTTTTTACGAACATCCATTTGGAACCTGAAAGGACTTCCCAAAAGTCTACACCGCCATCAAAGCATTCTCCGATGTTCATCGATCGCTTCGGTTTTGCTGAGGAGCTCCACATCTATCAGATCTAACCATGAAAGTCAGAGAGGGGGTTGATCAAAGCTAGGTCGCCTTTAGGGTTTTCGAAGAAAATAGAGAGTGAGAGGAGTTTTCAAAGAAGAGAATGGAGAAGGAAGATAGTGACTAGGGTTTTCGAAGTGTGTTTCCCGAGGAGGAAACTGAAAGATTATAGAAGATAGGTAAGGAAGAGAAGCAGGGTTTTAGGTTTTGCTTGCAGGGTTTTGGAGAAGAGAAGGGAGAAAATGTGAGTTAGGGTTTCGAATCTGAAGGGCGAAGAGGTAAGTAAAAGGGGAGAAGGAAGCTTTAGAAAGAGATGAAGCTTTGGTTGCAAGTTATAGAAGATTGGGGAATGCATAAGGATCAGAAACCCTAGGGTTTCATTCAAGGTTGTAGAGAGAGTTACAGAGAGGGAGCTAAGAGGAATAGGAGACATAGAGAGAGAGAGAGAGAGAGAGAGAGAGAGAGAGAGAGAGAGAGAGAGAGAAGAGATGAACGAAGGGTATTAGATGGGCAAATCTCAGAGTTTAGAAAAAGGAAAGAGATGAGAGGGAAAAGAGAAGCAACTAAGGTTTTCACTCAAGTTGTAAAGAGGAACGAGGCGCTAGGGTTTTTCAGAAGATAAGTTGCAGAGAAGAAAGGAGAGTGTGGAAGGGAGCTTTAGCATAGGCTAGGGTTTTGGGGAGTAGCAGAGAACAGAGAGGAGGGAGAAGGAAAAGAGAAGGGAAGGGAGGGGCTTCGAGAGAATGAGTGAATGAAAATGAGGGGAGAGAGAAAATTTTTAGTTTAAATATTTCATGCCCAAGAACTGTTGGATGGCAACACATAGCATCCCATCTTCCATCGGTATGTGAAATGTGGAGAGTTCACCTCCACATGGGCTGAGGCTACGTAGCCCTCTCTAAACCGCACGATGTGTGCTCTCTCAGGACAGCGAGGATCTCCCCACGTCACCGATTGATGTTTACTTCCCTCTAGTTATAGGATTTGTGTTTTTTGCAATGGCACGGATCGTGCCACGACACAGATCCTCATGCACCATGTCCTTCCACTCGGCCATCGACACCTGGCGCCCTGCCTACCATGCTTTTAGCGCCTCACATGGTCGCTCTTCAACCATCCTATCATAGTCTCCCACCGGTGGCCATAATATTTTCGCATCAGGCATCGGGTCACTCTTGACCCATCCACTTGCTGGCCAACACGTGACTTGACCTGGTTCCCCACTAAACCAACATGCCTCACCTAAACCGGCCTCAAACTAGTTTTCCTATTTTTATTTATTGAACTATGTCATTTAAGCACTTAATAATTCAACAAAAATTCAGGAAAAAACATTTTAAAAAATCAGAAAAATTATAGAAAATTTAGAAAAATTAGAAGAAAATTCTTAAAATATTTTTGACTCAATTTTTGTTATTTCATTTTCTGGTATTATAATATTTAATTGTTTTAAAATTTGGGAAAACTTGAAAAGTCATAAAAAAAATTATTAAAAAATTCAAAAAAATTATAGAAAAATTGAAAAAATGTTTTTGAGGACTAAATTTTATTTTTATCCCAAATTATTTCAAAACCTCCCCAAATAATCAAAAAATATTATTTCATACTAAAAAAAACCTACAAAATTTCAAAATTTTAGGAGTCTATTTCTGTACAATATTTTCTCGATTTTCGTTTCCCTATGATTTTAAAGAAAGGGTATGAGCTTTTTAAAGCTTTTTGTGCCCTAATTTTGAGGGAATAGTTATATAGTATTTACATCTTTTATCATTTGCCTTAGTGTCGTAAGGAGTAAATAAAGATTATTTGAGTTTATTTTGGGATAATTTTCTAATTAATTAGGTACCGTTCATAGAACAGGTGTGTAGGGGGTGCTGGTACCTTCCCCTCGCGTAATCGAACTCTCAATCCATGCCTTGGTAATGCAGACCGATTCTACCCTTAATTAGGTAGTAATCATGTGTTCTAACCACATTCTAAAAGGTTAGTGGCGACTTCACCTTCCATTTTTCACAAAAATTAAAAACACAACTTTTATTCACCCACCCCGGGGCACCCTTTGCTCTGCGGGGACATTGCAACAAGAAGTTCTCATAAATACGTTATTATATGAACATACTATCCTCACAAAGAGATATGTCTGTATGTATCTGCAAGTCTACATGTATAACACCTTGAAAATTAGTTACTAATTTAGTTGTCCTCACATTTTAATACTATTTGACGTGTATAAATTCAATGGATCTATAAATTGAATGTGTTATTTGCGTGAAATATATATATGTAGCCATGTGCATGGTGCATCTATGGTTGTCTTTTTTATCCCTTTAAAAAATTGAATTTTAAAAACTCTTCCACCCCCCCCCCCCCCTTTTTAAGTAAAAATCAAGTTTCTTAAACTTAGTTTTTGCTAAAATGAAGTTTGAAAGAATCAATTTTAATAAAAATCAAGTTTCTATATTATTGCTATTTTCAATTTTTATACTGTTGGGGATGTAACTCATATTTTTAAGTGCATGCACTAGGAAAACTACGTGAAACGAGGAGTAAGAACATAAGAGGAGGCTGCAAGCAAAGAGATAACTGTCGATGGTTTGGCCTCTAATTGTCGACGATTTCAAGTAAAATGCAAAGGTGTTTCTTTCTACTAGCTACAAACTGTCGATGGTTTCAGTCGGCGCAAATTACGTAATTTGAATCAGGAGGTCAGTAGATTGGGCTAATCGAAGAGATTTCTTCCCAGGATTGTTTAGATATGATCTAAGATTCCTATACGTCTAGGGATTGCATATAATCATTGTTTTGTAACCGTATTGTAAGCTTAATTTGATATTGTTTAGAGTGAAAACGAAGTTGCTGCTCTCGTAAACGTAGACAAATTACTGAACCACGTAAATCTTGTTCCTTTTGGTAATTGTGTTTTCATTCTTCTCATTACCGAGTGTTTGCTTCTTGAGTATATTTCATCATCGAGTGATTCCATTGGTGTTTGTTGATTCGTTCCTGTGTGATTGTGTGCTTCCGCTGCGCATCCGTGACGAATAACAACATATACACTAGTATGACCTAAATAATAAATTATGAATCAAAATTATAAATTCAAAATTTTTACTGTTTTGGGTGAGCACCACTAATTTGACCACAAAATTTAAGCTATCATCATGAATTGCCCCAATCATATATATATAAGCCACTCTATTTCATGGAAAGAAATCCAATAGTGTTAAAATGAATGTACAACACCAAGTATAAACTTAATGGAGAGGTAAATGGACTCAAAGTCCCTTTGGTAACAAAAGGCTACAAACAAGAAGCATGTACTAATTATTTTTGACGTGTTTTGGTTTGATAATATGCATACAATGATTTCCCTACTTGCTCATAATTCTTGGAAAAATTTTCAATTGGATGTAAAACTTGTTTTTAGTGATATTTTTCAAGAAAGTATATGTTGGACAACTTGCAAGTTTTTCGAATAAAATGTGAAGTAAATAAATTTTACAAGCTTAAAAGAGGTTTGTATATATTAAAGTAAGCCTCAAAAGTATAGTGTACACACATTGATTTTTATTTTCTAGATTATGGATTCTAGAGATGTTCCCATTAGCATGTATTGTAGACACCCCATTTTGTTAGGGGCCTTATCTAGTAAAAACTACTTTTGTAAAATTCATTCATAAAAAATAAATAAAAAATAAATACATGAAAAATTAATAATAATAATAATAATAATATTAATAATAATTATAATAATATAGCTCCATTTTGGTGGGACAATCTCTCAATTTGATCAATAGAGTTCTCTAGAAAAGTGGTGGAGGAACGAAATTGATAACAGAAAAGTACCCAAGGATGAGGTTGAGAGATTAAAAAAGACGCAGCAAGATTCTACCAAGTGGAAAGAGAAAGAGGTGTAGTTAGGAGTTATTGAGAAGCTGGAAAGAGGAGAGTAGAGGAAAAACCAAAGGAAAAGAATTTGAAGCAAGGAGAGCTCTGCTAATAAAGATATTGGTGGTTGGAGAGGAAAAGACTAAGAGATAAGTACCTTCAATTTTTCATGTATGCATGTGGTTATGAACATTTTGATTAAAGTTGGGCTTGATTAAGCAAATGTTACAAAATGATTGAGAAATAGGGAGAATTGTCTGATAAAATCAATTTGTAGAATTTCAGAATGTGTTTAATTTACAAAATTGGAATTGATTTATGAAAAATTGGCTAATATTAATTTAAGTACTAACCTAATTCTCCATTCAATTTTTTTTTTTTAAATCCTTAGTTATAATCCGAACGCAAAATTGAAAGTTCGAAATCAGAGACCCTAACATAGTTTTTTAAAATTTTAAAATTTTGAGTCAAAATACCCTAATCAAGAACGGGCAAAAAGATACAAAAATTTGAGTCAACTTGACCTCAAAACTCGAACACTCATACTAAAAAATTCATATCCAAGAACCTGAATTCAATGACCCAGATCCAAGAGCCTAGGTTCGAGAACCTGGATCTATGAAACCCCATACCTAACCAAGGTCCGAGTCCACAAACTCTTTAACCCATAATTTAGACCCATTTGTCCTAACTTAGCCTAATTAACCAACCTATATATCCCCTAACCCAATAGTCCAAATCCAAGTTGAGTCCAACACCCATTCAGCCCAAATCCTAAACTAACTCATTCCATTTAAAGCAAACTCATTACCAATTAAACCTAGACCTCCTCAGGCCTAATTGGGCCTAACCCTAAATCTAAGCTTAGTTTCAATTGACCCATGTTCCAATTACACTTGGTTGGCCCAACCCAAACCAACATGACTCAATCCAAGTCAAATCCCAAATGTATGATCTATTTACATAGCCCCATCCTTGGACCGCTCTACTTTTTAAAATTTTATTAATTTTTTTTAATTCAAAAAATTAGAAAAATAGGAACAAATCAGAAAATAGAAACAAAAAATACTAAAAAATCAGAATAAAAGAATAAAAATTCTTTGAGTCATTTTTTTTTACTTGGGGAACAAAAAAATGAAAAATAAAATAAAATGCCAAAAATATATAAAATGGAGAATATTCTTTAAAAATACCCTAGAAAATTGTAGAAAAATCATGGAAAATTTTAGAAAATTCTTGATTTTTTTTTTAAATATAGAATGTTTTAAAGATCCTTTTGCTTAAATTTGATGTATTTTCGTGATTATTTAATATGTTTGGTATTTGTATGTAACTTATTTTATGTATATGTGCGTCTTGACGATAAAACAAAGGGTAAAAGGTATGTTAGACCTCACCTATATCAATTTTAGGGAGATTTATCTAATAAAATTAATACTTTTAGAGGTCTTATTAGATATTCTCAAATCACACTCGATTTTTACATCTTCTTTTGAAATTTTAATGTTCATTAGATTGTTTAGGAGTAAATGAAGAACCATATAATTCAAGTTGAGATAATTCATAATTAATTAGGTATTATTCATAGAACATGTGTGTAGGGGTACTAATATATTCTCCTCGCATAACTGTGCTTTTAATTCCAACTTTAGTAAAAGTAGATTGAGACTACTAGTTCCTTAACCTTAGGATTAGTTTAGATACCTATGAATGAGTAGTAATTAGGTGAACTGACTGTACTTAGGAAAATAACAGATTAGTAACGACTCCATCGAACCATTATTATTATCACTTCTCGTCATTCCAGATATTTTTTTTAGGATATTATGACATACTTTATATGTTAAATTTGATTTGTATTTTTACTAGTAACAATCTAAAGGTGATTAATTGAAAATTTTTGGGAGACCATGATCCATCATTTTAAGATGGTTGATACTCATAAAGTTTTTAAAAATAAAAATTTATTCTGATATGATAATTAAAAAATATATAAGAAAGCTTACCAATGGAATCGTGGAAATTGTACAACCGGCGAGATTGCCTTGTACCATCAGGACAGTCAAGGGCAAAGAAAGCAGGGAACTTCCAGTGTACTCCGCCACACACAATCACCTCCCCTCTCTCCCTCCCGCCTTTGGTTACATCCCGACGTTTCCATTGGCAGAGTTTGGCCGTTTCTGGGCCGTACGATCAGGCCCCAACCCCCTTTCGCGCGATGTGTCCTTTTAAGTAGCCGACAGCCTCTGCTGTGACAAGGACCGGTCTAGTTCCTTTTGGCAAGTCTTACGTGGGACCTATCTCAGCCACTACTTCTCCGCCACGTGATCCACCTCGATCCTCGAGAACACACAGTGGTTTTCAAGCGCCCTTTTGGCTTTTGCACAAACTAAATTTTCGTGACCGAAGTGCCCCTGGGAAGGCGATGTGGTGATGGGGGGACACGTGGACGGTGTGGAATTGGAGAGTACAGCCTCCCGGAGCGTGAGGGAAGACTGACATGACTAAAGTACGATGAAAGGCCGAAGCAGCAGCGGCAGCGGCAGAGAGGCGGGCAGAACCCGCGTAAAAGTCGAGGGTTCTCAGCAAAAGCTGCCTTTACTGCACTCTTTGCTTTTCATGGACCACAGGTGTCACCGTGTCAGAGAGCGGACCACATTTCCACTCTCGCTCGGGGGCGCGTGGATGGACGCGCCCCTCCCAGGAATAGGCAGGCATTCTGTAGTTTTTTTTTCTTCTTCTTTTTTTGGGGTATGTTGATATTTTAAGATTTTAATATTCTGTTCTCAAGTTTGTTATTTAGTTTTTCGTAATTGTAATCATTAATTGTTTTTGGCATTTCTGTTGTCTGTATCAGTAATTAAATTAATTTATAAAATTAATGTTTTTTTTTTTGAAAATTTCATATGTAAAATGATTAGAATTTTGAAATTTACTTATAATTTATAACTTAATTTTTATAAGTTATAATTACCAACGATAATTGAGTGAATTTATTTAACAATAAAATAAATTGAGAGAACTATTATAATTCTAAAATAATTCTAAGCAAAATCTATTAATGCGATGCCGACAACTACTATGAGAGAAAAATTGAGAGAGGGTGGGTTTGCAAGTGAGGGAATAACACGACGTGCATTCCTTTACCTTCCCTTTATTTACATGTACTTACCTACATTATCCTCACAGCCTACACATTGTCTCAAACTCCTCTTCTCCTCTATCACCACCAACTAAATCCTTCCCATGTGATGCATGACTGAAGGCATATCTTTTTTCTTCAGTGGTCCTCCACTCGGACAGATGCGTCCATAAGCCTTCTACAAAACATTTCATGGTCTATCACGTGATTCGTATATGGCGATGGGTGGCATGGCATTCCACCGTAAAGATATATTCATAAAGGAAAATACTCGAGGATGTGGACAGGAGCTCATAGGACAAGATATCAATGAGGGGTGAACCCATATGGACCCAAATCACATAGCACTGCTCGGCCATAAACCCGTTATAGAACATTGATAAGGTTTCATATTTAGTGTCGCGATTCATTAGCACACAACTCCCATGTGGGTGTATGGGAAAGATATTTTCCATTTAAAATGAATTAGGTCTAAACACTTGGTCAAAAGCTAAGTTCCCTACCAGTGTTCATGGTAGTGTTGACACATGATTGAGGGGGCGTGCCTCACGTTCCAAATGCATGTACATCACTGTGGCGGACATTGATAATATACCAACCAAGAATGGGATGGCTCGCAGATACGGCCATAATTAAAGCTGGTCACTAATAGAGAAGTGTGTTATAAAGTTGAATCAATTAA
Organism: Malania oleifera; assembly: GCF_029873635.1. Taxonomy (NCBI): domain Eukaryota; kingdom Viridiplantae; phylum Streptophyta; class Magnoliopsida; order Santalales; family Ximeniaceae; genus Malania; species Malania oleifera. The sequence goes on from NC_080428.1 coordinate 55,517,966, forward strand.
TTTAATGAGATCCATGCCCACCACTTTTGAACGACCATCCACTTTTCAATTAAATCCAATATCAATATTATGCATCAGAAGCATTCAGGGTTGGGTGATTAATGTTTTGTCCTCCTATAGATCATCTCTTTGGCATTACCCATTTGTTAGCCGACCAATGGGCAGATATCTGATCTAGCAGGCTGCACATCCACCACAAAATTTTCATGTAAATTTAAAAATAAAATAAAATAAATTTATTTTTCCTGATATTTTTATTTTAATATGATTAAAAATTAAGAAAAATTAAAAATCATATTTTTATTCATTGATTTGATGTATTTTTAAAATTAGATTCTTTCATATTTTTCTTCCAGCTCCAAACATGAGAGCTTGCATTTTGTGGTTATATGCACCTTAACTAAAGGTTTTAATATTTACGTAGACCGGGATAAAAGGAATATGTGTTTTTCATTAAATCAATAGATTAATAAGTATGTAGAGATATGGTCGTATCTAAAAAAATTATTTGAACTCAGCACAACATTTTAGTAGACAATGGCATAAAACCCATGTAATTGGAGGGGGAGAGAGAGGGTTGTATCTTAGTCCAAATCTTTGAGTTATAATGGCACTGTGTAATTGATGAGAGAGACATTAGTGTTTGGCATTTTAGAATTTCGATATTTTGTTTGGATCATATGGATTATGTAAATGGGAGCATAGAATTCTGATTTTGAATTTGAATTTGTATGCATGACAAAATAAAACATAAAATTCATTTTATTCTAATCTGAAAATAAAAAATTCATACTTCCAAACATAACCTTAATGAAAAGCGACGGGACATACTTATAGGAGTTAAACTAAAAATATGTATTATCATTGTTCAAAGAGAGCTATAGCTTACATGGAAATATGATTAATTCATATGCATATAGCTATGGGCTAATATGGATGGTGACGGAACATCAATGGTCGAATTGATGTGCCACCAACTGATTTACAAATCTTCTAAACATTTGGTCAAATAAAGCTCCTAATTAAAGTGAAAATAATAGTTGGCTAATTAGTTAAATTGTGGATTAAGCAACAATTTTTAATTTTAATAAGTTAAAATTTTTCCATGCCGACAATTGCCACATGCGACAAAGTTACCGACAAATCTCGCGAACCGTTTGGTTAAAATGACATTATCATATAATTAGTTGAGGTAAAAATTGAATTAATCATGATTAGACAAACAGAATGATTAGCTAGGAAAAGAAAAAGAGACAAACAGAATGATATCTCAAGCATTTTAAGTTTTTGTCCATTTTGTTTTTCACTTTGGTGCACGGGCAGTCCATAAGCAGTCTCATTGTTGTTAGAAAAGTGCTTTTTAATGTGCAATTTTTATTTTTTTGAAAAACATTAAAAACCCGTTTAGTTGTAGAAGAAAAATTATAGTCTCGTAATAGTTTTTTAAAAGTAAATTAAAAATTTAGCTTTTTTTTTTTTACAACATTTATATGAAGTAAATGGATAATAATAAATAGTTTTATTGCTAAATGCTCATGAAAATGCTTTTATTTTTTATTTTAAAATCTTTAAATAATCACAAAAATACCATATTATTTGTCTCAACGTCTCGAAGAAGGGTTCAGAATGGAAAGAAATAATAATATTGAAAATTTGAGTGATTCCCATAAATAAATCAATGGTATAATGCAAATATATAAATAAAGTGAGACACAAAATTTAATGCGATTCCCTCAAATATTGAGGTACGTCCACGAGACACGACGGTTCAAATCTACTATCACCAAGGTTTGTACAAAGTGGGAACAAAAGACACAAACCTTATAAATATACACAAGTGTATAACAAATATAATAAAATGAAAGGTGTCACCAAATGTTGTGAACAAAGCTCCAAGAGCCAATCAAAATAGAGCACAATGTAAGCACAACCGAAAGGCCAATATGCTGATAATAATCCCTTTTGCTTGCTGGAACAAGCCTAAACCAGGGCTGCTAAGGGTACTTGCGGAATACTTCCATTGGGAATAGTAACTCGCCGAAGAAGCAAGGGCATAAACACTAGCGTCGTGAAGCTGCCAGAGTCACACTAGGGGCCACAACTTGTTGGAAAAAAATCCTGTCCGTAGACAACCAAAATGCTAAAGTGAGAGATGAATACAAAATACAGTCTTCAGACAGGCTTCTTAGAGAAGCCAACAAAACAATAAAATAAAAAGGAAAACCTTTTCAAGACATGGGCCCCACAAGAAGGGATACCGAACAAATCTCCCCCTCCTGACTTATGGGGACAGATCCCACAATCTGGCCAAAACTCGACACTTCACATGTTTGTCTCTAGACAATGTTTTTGTCATCATATCCGAACCATTTTCATCGGTGTGAATTTTGTCAAGTTGTAACAATTTCTTATCCAACACTTCTCGAATCCAATGATATTTAAAATCAATATGTTTTGACTTTGAATGGAAGATAGAAGAATTCTTACTCAAATGAATTGCACTTTGGCTATCACAATAAAGAACATACCTTTCTTGTTCTATGCCCAACTCTTTCAAGAATCTCTTCAACCAAATAAATTGTTTACAAGTTTCAGTAATAGCAATAAACTCGACTTCCGTAGTAGATAAAGCAACACATTTTTATAATTTTGATTGTCATGCCACAACTCCCCCCGGAAAAAGTCATCAAATAATCCGAAGTTGATTTTAATACCTTCTCTTTGTATAATTGTACTCCCGAATCCAACTTAGTAATGCAAACCATTGACGGCTTCTTTCTTTGGACCTAGGAATAGCTTAGTGACCAATGAACTAGTGACATATTAAATAGGTATTCTAACCTCGCCTAAAATAAAATAGGTTAGTGGCTACTCCATTGATTTGCAAATAATCAAGTTCTCAGTCCTATAATTTTACACCCAAATTTCACATAATATTGAATTCGCCACTCAGTCGAGCATTTGAAGATTCAACTTCCCTTTTCTTGAGGATTGGCCCTTCGAAGACGTTGCGACATTTATATCTTAATTCTATTGAATTATACATTATTTTATATTTTTATAATATATTATTTGTGCTATTCAACTACTATTCTAGCAAAATATTTTAAAATAAAATAAAAAGCAAATGGAAGTGGCACACACCTTTGACAAAAAACAAAAGGCAGGTTTGTTTTTTCAATTAACACTCATTGAATGAAAAAGAAAAACATGCTGAGCATGAACGGTTGAACACTTAGAAGATATGTATAAGTGTTTAAGTGTACCTTTTTGGGTTATTTAATTACATGAGTGATAAAAATTCAGGAGAGAAGCATGGCAGTTGTGGCTGTGATTTTTAATCTATTCCAACACCCAACATATAGAGCTGAAAAGTATTTGTAGTCACGGAGTAAAATTCGTTACCTAATAATGAATTATTAATGACGAAAAAATAATAGTATATCTTTTAATGGTAATTTTTAAAATCGTTACTAATAGTATGATTTTTTAGTGGACAGTTTAATAGTATGACTTTTAGTGATGGTTTTGAAATCCGTCACTAATAGTATGTCTTTAATGACGATTTTTCAGTTAATAAAAAATGTGTCAGTTATGGTGACAGTTATGGCTTTTAGTGATGGAATGAAACCGTCACTAATACTCCATTCTTAGTGACGGTATATAAGTTAGTTATCACTCCGTTTTAGTCACAACTCTGAAACTATCACTAAGTTATCACTAATAAGTATAGTGATGGTTTTTATTATTAGTGACAGATTGAAACCGTCACTAAAGGCCTCTCTTTTTTGTGAGTGTATATTGTTTCCCACATGGCCAACTTCAAACTTATCACCATTAAGAAGTCCCTTATACACCTAACTCTACAAATAAAAACAATAATAATAATATAATAAAATTTAAAAAAGGGTATCTAAGAAGTCTTTGGGCACCTCCCACCTTCTTGGACTCAATTATTTTTAAAATTTGAAACTTAATAAAAAATTCTATTCTACTCAATTTATATTTTTTAATACTCTGACTTTATTTAAATTTGAATGTACAAACTCGTTGATTCATGAAATAGTTATTATTTAGAATAAAATAAAATATAGTTAAAATTTTAAAATATAAGTAATAATTATTCTTTATATATTTTTTAATTATTTCATTCAACATTAGCATAGAAAAGAATATGCAATCCCATGAAAAAGTATAAAATTAATTGTTCCTTATCTATTTTTTGTTATGATACTTACACATCATTTTTTATATAACAATAACTATCGATTATAATTACCTATTCCTGCATGTAGGCATTCCACGAATCAAATTAAGATTAGGGTTTCAGCTCCTATGATATTTGAGACAAAATTGTACAATAACTCTTACATACAATACAATTTAACTATCTACTCAAATTCCACATTGTATTGTCTCGTGCAATTTGAGGAATTCAAAGCTGTCACTCCTTCATGGAGGGCACAGTGATCCCATTGAGCCTACAAATCAGTAGTCAACTGTGGTAGTTAAATTATGTAAATTTGAAAGGATAAACAAAAAATTGTACGACAAAAAGACAATAAACGCTCTTGAAGTTGGGCAAAAAATATATATATATATAAATTTCTCTTAAGGTTTCAAAAATCATATAAGACTTTTTTCTAAAGAATGTGTACCTTCCTTAAAATCTCAAAATTCCTCAAAAGAGAGCTATGAATTTTCAGGATTTTATGAAAGGTTTTATATCTTCGTAAAATCTAAAAGAGGTTTTGATGTTAGCATCAAAGCTACCGAGACACTTCTTTCCACACACTATAACTAATGACATGATGATGTTGGGTGTGATCCTCTATATGATGACTTCTCGTATCCTTCGCTAACTATCAATTTCGATTATGGTTAGTTCTGGTTTAATAGGATTGAACTGAAACTTCAAGAAAGTCCATGCACTGTTTTTTATTAACTTTATTGTTGGCATTGCTTCAGAAATGTGATTGAGTAATAAAAATATATGATCTTTTTGCATATAAATCTATATTTGCTACAATATAATGGAATAAAAACTAGTCTTATAGTTTTTTATATATGACCATATAATTTTTCATTACATCCCACTTCAAATTTATTTTCATACTCTAACATTACCAAATATTGGGTTCATGATACAAGAATAAAAATACTTAATATGCTAGCTCCAAAATGAAATTCAACTTAAACCAAACAAATATATATCTATATATATATATATATATATATTCATTTACTTTAGTTTCAATTCGGGAGCTTAGAAGTTGTAAACAAGCTAAATTTAAAAAAGTTTAGATAAAATAAAATATCAAATTATACCAAATCCTATTCAAAAAAACAATTACATAAATTTAATATGAAACTTCATTCTCCTACTTAATTTTTTTCTGAATTTGGCTCAAAAATCCAACCCAATTTCATATTTTATTTTGTTTTAAATTCATATTACAGTCAAAAATAAAATTTAGATTCCTAAAAGAATAAGTCCCATTTAGAAAATAAAAAATATATGTGGAATCTATTTTTTCATATTTTTAGGTATTTAAGGAATAAAAATTTTAATTTACTTATGACTAAATCTTTAATTTTTTAAAAAAATGAAATTATAGTTAAATTGAATTTTTATTTTTGATAATTTTTATATTAAAAAGTAAGTAGAAAAATAATATATATTTGCTAAAACCTTTCGTCCATAATCAATGGGATTGTTTTCATATGGGGCTAATTTTGGATTTACCTTCAATCAATTTGAGCCGCCCGTTTGAAAGGAGGTGGGCGCCCGGATAACAAGCCGGCTATGATAATGAAACGTTGTAAGATACAATAGTGCGATCTGGTGGAACTGGACAAAAAAGCAGTAAAGGGAAGAAAAATATTGAAGATGTGAAGCATCCACCAAACGCTCGTGAGTGCGCGTGTAAACCACGTTATTGTCCCTCAATTTTCATGAACTAATATGGTAAATGGTTTAATTTAACATTTAAAAAAAAAAAAAAAAACTTTTGTATAAATGCTGCCAAACCATTCCTTATTTGGTAGATAAAAGTATTTTACTAAGTTTCTTATATTATACGAAAGTGTGGATGATCTTTGGTTTATTGGTTTTTGATTATGTTGTTTAAGTTAGTTTTAAGATCTTGGAATTTGTTTTAATGTACCCAAAGTCTCAAGATTGAAATCACGGTATTCATCCGCCATAAATGAAGGGTTTCTAATAAAGTTAGGAGGTGCCGCCCTTTTTTTTTTGTTTTTTTTTTAAGTGTGGATGCTCGTTTGTAATTGAATCTGAAATTGACCCCTTTTGTTATAGTTAGAATATTTGTCGGAATACTGTTGTCGAGATTACTAAAGACTTTGCATTAAAAGTTTAGGAAGGGCTTGAAAATTATGAATTAATTTTTAATTATCACATTTTATTAAGAGTGGATGTTATTGTCTATGAGCTATAACTAGGAGTGTAAATGATTCAAGGTTACTCGCAAGTTACTCGATCGCGACTCATTTTATAACTTAACTCGACTCGATTGCACTTGATAATCAAGTTAAATTCGAACTACTCTAGTTAGTTTAATAAGTTGAATTCCAATTTTGTAGCACCAATCGTGACCTAATCAAACTTTTAAAATTTTTTTATTTTATTTCTTTTTGTGTTGTATAAATCATATATATATATTTAATGCACGTATTTGTAAGTGTCATATATATAATTTACAAATATATCTAATGTAAATTTATAATTGAAATTGAGCTAATTAAGTGGAGTTTAAATTTTAAGAATTTGTAACCAAGTCAATTTTGAGATTGAGTTCAAACAATTTTGAAATAAATTGAACATAACACAAGTTGTCAAACTCAACATTTCCGTGTTGAGCCGAGTTTAAAGAAGTCCATTGTATAACTCGATTCGATTCTGAGATTCGATTACACCTAATCATGATCTTTCCACAAGTTCCAACAGGAAAGGATCAAGGCAAAACTAAAGCATGTGGGCCCTACTCCATTTCTCCCATCTAATTCTACCATGTGAGTTCGTTAATGTAACGGGCCAATAAGTTCTGCTAGCAAATCGAAAAAAAATTCTCCAAGCAACAAAATGCATGCTTGCCACAAAAAGAAAGAAGAATATAAAAATGCACAAAAAACAATTTTTAAAATGAATTTATGATTTAGAGTTTGAACTTGAAACTGTAATGTAAAATATATAAAACCTATATATGTCAAAACGGTGCTGGGAGGATTAGGAGTGAAATAGATATGATAGTAACTTGGGAATACAGTATATATATAATGTGTACAAAGATATGGGAATTAAGAAACAAAATTCCCGAAAAAACTGTGAGAAAGACGAAAAAAACATGGAAGGGAAAGAAGAAAGAATTTTTAAACGCGGATATGCCCAAAATACTAAAAACCATGAGAACAGGCATTTAAAACAAAGGGTGAAGACAAGCATGAGAGGGGGAAGGGAAATGTTGTGTGAATGGCTTGGAACCGGAATGATCAAGCTCCCAACCCACTTTAAACGAGGAAGAAAAAGATCCACGCAAAAACGGCTTAAATAGCGAGTAGTAAAGAGTGAGTAATAGGGAGCAAGCCCCACACTTATGACTGGGGAGGCCTCAGCCCCCTCGCAAATAAAGCGAAACCAACCTTTACGGTCCAATCGAGCCCCTATATAGAAGGGTCTAGAGAAGAAAAAAACGGCCAAGTTGTATAAAGCGCGTTCAGTCGGGACAGTATTCTAACCTAATTGACAATTTCGTTCGCTCAAAAAAAGATTCCTCTTACTTAGGGCATCGGGTTAAGTGAAGTGTCCCGGAGAAGTACAACCTCGGGTCCTCAAGCCTTTTGCTTTTATTCCACTTTTCAGGGCAGCGGGAAGTCGAAGGGAGCATCCCTGTAAAATTTTTACCCCGAAACAGTTGGCGTCGTCTGTTTTGGGGAACCTACTTTAAAAAAAAAGGCGATCATATTCTTGTTTTTGACTTCGAACATTCCAGCAATGTTGGGACCTCACACAGTTGTTTCTACCTACATCCTGCTGTGAAAAGAAATGTCCCAATACATCCACTCCAACGGGCCCGCAAGAAGATATACAGGTGCGGTGTCAGTAAGGAGGAGGGAGTGCCCGATTTACCAAAAAGGAAAGTGAAGTGATATGGGCTCAACCCAAATTCTATACTTGCAAAAAGAGTCAAAGAAGGTGAAACGTCATGACAACGAAACAAGACCAATGGAAAAGAAGGAACACCAGGCAGGACAAGAAGCTAGCTAAAAAAAATCAACAATACCAGTGTGGAGGGAATGAGGAAAAAAAAAACCTACCTCAAACCAAGAAGGTAGAAGACGCAAAACGCTGGGATTCAAAACCAAAAAGATCTCCGGAACTCGAGAAAGAAAGGGGATCAAGAAGATTAGATCATATTAGAAAAAAGATTATGATGAAAAAGGGAATGGAAAAGAACCTAAATCCTGCTACGGGGAAGCATTCCACTGGAGGTTCCCTCAGAGCCGCCATTCAATTAAGAGAATTTTTCATGGAGGGTACTTACTGCCAAAGTAGATTCAAAGATTTTGCCCAACTTGAAAGGTACGAAGGGGTTTGTGGACCCAACTTGATTTTCCATGTATGGGTAAAAACTTTAAGATGGTGAGCAAGCCATTGGCAAGGGGCTCCAGACGCCATCATGTGTCGGAGCTTCACAACACCCTAAGGGTATGACAGAGATTTGGCGGTTACCGACAACTTTGTGACTCGGATCCATAATTGTTCCTTCTTCAAAAAAATGGAAACCAGGTTCACCGGCCAACTTCATTAATAGCCGTAGAAATTGCTTTTTAAAGACAATTGGGCATTACTCATGCGATTTATGGCGCAAGGA
>NC_080428.1:60366956-60464456 GCF_029873635.1 Malania oleifera
AAAGAAATGATACTTGGGAGTTGACTGATCTTCCGAAAGGGCACAAAACCATTGGTGTAAAGTGGGTCTTCAAAACAAAACTAAAAGAAAATGGTGAAGTTGATAAGTATAAGGCGCGTTTGGTAGCGAAGGGATATAAGCAGGAATATGGGATCGATTATAAAGAAGTTTTTGCTCCCGTTGCAAAACATGATACAATTAGATTAATGATCGCATTGGCAGTGCAGAACTCGTGGCCTATTTTCCAGCTGGATGTCAAATCAGCATTCTTGCATGGAAACTTGGAGGAACAGGTATTTGTCGAACAACCCCTTGGTTATATTAAGATCGAAAATGAGCATAAGATGTATAGATTAAAGAAAGCTCTTTATGGATTAAAACAAGCTCCACGAGCTTGGTATAGTCGCATTGAGACTTATTTTTTGAAAGAAGACTTTCACAAATGTCCATATGAGCACACACTTTTTGTTAAAATTGGAGATAAAGGGAAATTGCTCATTGTTTGCTTATATGTAGACGATCTTATATTTACTGGAAATGATGGTGTCATGTTTAAAGAATTCAAGAAATCTATAATGGTTGAATTTGAAATGTCTGACCTTGGTATGATGCATTACTTCCTTGGCATAGAAGTAGTACAATCAGCTAATGAGATCTTTATTTCTCAAAAGAAGTATGTGCAAGATATTTTGGACAGGTTTCAGATGAAGGATTGCAATCCTGTAAGCACTCCAACTAAGTTTGGTTTGAAGCTAAACAAAGATCATGAAGGGAAGAAGGTGGACAACACACTTTACAAGCAAATTGTTGGCAGTTTGATGTATTTAACTGAAACAAAACCAGACATATTGTATTCTGTGAGTTTGATAAGTAGATATATGGAGAATCCAACAGAAATGCATTTGTTAGCTGCCAAGAGAATCCTTCGTTATTTGCAAGGAATCAGAGATTTTGGGTTGTTTTACAAGAAGGCTGAAAAGTTAGAGTTGTTCGGCTTTACTGATAATGATTATGCAGGAGACCAAGATGATAGAAGCAGCACTTCGGGCTATGTTTTTATGTTGGGCACAGGGGCTGTTTCATGGTCTTTTAAGAAGCAACCAATTGTCACTTTGTCAACTGCAGAAGCTGAATTTATTGCTGCAACCGCTTGTGCTTGTCAAGCTATCTGGTTGAAAAGAATTCTTGAAGAGCTACAGTTCAAGCAAGTTGAAGCTACTACATTTTTTTGTGACAACAACTTAGCAATCAAACTCTCCAAGAATCCTGTGTTACACGGAAAAAGCAAACATATCGATGTGAAATATTATTTTTTTAAGAGATCTCAGCAATGATGGAACAGTCAAACTAGTTTATTGTCGAAGTGAAGACCAAGTTGCAGATATACAAACCAAGCCTTTCAAGCTGGCTACATTTGTGAAGTTGCGTGGTCTACTTGGAGTTTGTTCACGTGCTGCTGTAAAGAAGGACTTTGGAGAGGGTTGATTTTTTTTTAAACTGATTTCTGTAGATTTCAATTTAAGGGAGGGTGTTAAGATTTAAATGTTTTATTTCATATTTATTAATGTTTATTGGAAGCTCTAGTTATTGATCTTATAGGAGTTATAGGAGTTGTGGTTAGTGCTAACATGTGATCCTATTTTATAAGAGTTGTGGTTAGTGCTAGCATGTGATCCTATTTTATAGGAGTTGTAGTTATTGCTAGCATGTGATCTTATAGGAGTTATAGGAGTTGGGGTTAGTGGTAGCATGTGATCCTATTTTATAGGAGTTTGTGGTTAGTGGTAGGATGAAGTGTTTTGATGTAAAGCCTATTTATAGGCCCTTTCGTATCAATTTTAACATATGAGAGCTTTACCATTTTAACTTGTCTCTTTTGTTTTACTCTTACCTTTGTATCATGGACTAAATTATTATCAGTCTGTAGCTAAAATGAGTTTTACATTATAAAAATACATTTATTAATTTTACTTTAATAAAAATCGCATTTGTAAACTGTAACCCACATATATAAATAAAAATACGTACTTTTCTCCAAAAGATCATTCAAGCCTATTAGGTGGTCACATGCACTGCCAATACTTCCACAATAGTGTGACTGCACTAATATTCATCTATTACTACAACCATTAGGGTTCTTAAAACATATAATACAATTTATGCAATTAAATCATATAATAATCTAAACATTTTCCCAACATCAAATTTATAGTCAAATCGCATAAATATTTTCAATAAATCACCTAATAAGCATAACACCGCAAAAATCTCAAATTTGCTCAATTATGTAAAAATATAAAATTAAGTCATGCCACATGATTTGTCTAATAGTTATAATTTTAACAAATTGCCAAAGAAAATGTATAATAATTCACTTATATAGTTTAATACCAATATAATCAGAAAACCCGATATAATCAAATTCCCGCAGTACAATTTAACTCAGACATAAGAATATAATTTAATTCACAAAATCAGTTTAAATCAGAAATATATTTAAAATAAACCTGACATAATCTAGTCCACTTACACTAACTCTAGAGTGGTGCCTACAACGTGCGGATGATGAAATTTCTCCGATTAAATCCTTGGAGAGCGGAGCTGAGACCCGAGAACGATGTTTCTTTTTCAATTTGGCCAAGAAATGAGAGAGAGAGAGAGAGAGAGAGAGAGAGAGAGAGGAAAGATAACGGAGAGAGGGTGAGAAATGGGGAAAGAGAGAGAAGACTTGGGGAGTAACTTCCTGAGTCATATATATATATATATATATATATATAATATTATTATATTATTATTAGTATTATCTTATATTATTTAATTAATAATAATAATTAATTAATTATAACTTTTAATTTATTTATTTATTTTATACTTTCATGCATATCATTTTGGGGTCGTTATAATTTATGTATTAGTTTATTTCAATAGCTTTATTTTTTCATTTCTTTTCAACATAAAATGGTTTCTTATGTTTTTTTTTTTTATTCCAAATAGTTCATAAAGAATTTTTGGGTTTACAAAAAGTTGATGAAGATTTTTCTTTTCGATATTTTTGCAATTTTTTTTTTTTTTTTTGAGAGATTGAAACATATATTACTATATCACTCTTTTCCATGCAAGCAGAGATTTGGTATATCTAGATTGTTTAAACTTTTTATAAGAGTCAGGACCATTAATTATGGTCACAATTTATTCAATTTTATTATTATCTTAATTTATATTTTGTGAGAAAGCTGGCGCAACTTTTTTTATTTTTTTTTAATTTTAATTTAAAGAAAGAAAAAGTGGTTCTCCACTTGTGCCCTGTAGAATTGTGTCTCCATGCAATGGTGAATTCATCACATGGCCCAACCACACTTTTCTTTTTTCTATTTTTGTTTTCCAATTCTTTAAAACAAATGGTTTTTCAGTGACATCCATACATTGTCAATTGTAACGCTTTTCAAAATATTACTCCATACTTTAGTTTTATATATTGCACACGTAAATTTGAAATCCAAAATAAAACAGATGAAATTCAATGAATGACAAGAATTTCGGGTTAGAATTTTATGAACTAGTATAACCTATTTGAGGAAACTTGAATTAAATCAAATTTTGAGTATTTTGGAGTATCGAAACAAAAACTTCCTGAGCGTAAATTATCATAATATTTTGTATTTATCGTTTATGTACCCATAGCTTAATACTATTGTACGCAATTCCCTATTATCAAGTCGCAAGCAAAGAAAAAGAGAAAAGCATTCCACTCTCATATACGCGCACACAATTTCAAGTTCTAACCAGAGTTGCTCTGTGTTTTTCATGGTGTAAGATATGTGTCACAAATCCTTTAATCAGTTTCATATTCATATAACTACGGATGGATAAAATAGGATATTATTATTTATAATTGATTCTATGTGTTATGTAAAACTTTTCAGTTTTTATCCAAAAGTTTCATTCGCCAACATCCATGGTTTATGAGTAGGGTTGTTTATGGTTCGAGTATTCGAACCAAACCTAGATTTACTTAACCAAACCGATCCCACTGGTTCGAAAAAAATTTCAAAGCAAAATCAAACCAAGTGCTTCGACTAACCGACAACATGGTTAACCAACGATTCGGTTTGGATATCCGATCCAAATCGAACATTGCAGCCTTGTATATTTACAAAAAATCATTAAACTATAGGGTTTTGTATCTAGTCTTACAAGTAACAACACAAGATCAAGGGAAATCCGAAGAGAGAGTCGGACAATTTCGTCTATTTGCAACATCTAAAGAGGAGGTTTGACGAAGATCAGTTGAAGGGGAGGTCTGCAAATAGATGAGACCAAATCTGGCAAGGCGGTGATGGGAATGTGCGGGAAAGGAGATGTTGCAAGGGGTGAGGGAGAGCTGAAAACAAGATCTGGCAAAGGAGAGCTAAAGCAGGATCTGAGATGGTGATGGGCGGCGGCAACGTAGCGATGACTAGGAGCATTTGTGTTGCTCGATTGATGGCTAGAAGGGTGGCGATGGACGGCAGAGAACAAAGCAAAGGAGGGGCGGTTATGGTTAGAGCTTGAAGGATTGAGAGTTCATACTTGAGAGAATGAGAATAGAAGATGAGAGAGCAATCGTGCCCTAGGGTTTGAGGGTTTGATTGCATTTTTCTTTTGAGTTTTTATTTGGTGCGGTTAATTAGTCACATATTATGTTTACCTACGGTCCTAATCTACCATAAAATATGACCATGTGTCTTTTCTTTTTTTTTAATTTTAGGATATACTTATATTAATGTAGTTATGTATATATATAAATACATCGATTTGGTTCAGATAACTCTCACTTCATAATATATGCAAATTAAAACTAAATTGATAACCAAAAATTGTAAAAAAAAAAAATTGAACTGAAACTGAACCGAAAAAATGGGTTAACCAATTTTTTTGTTTTTCATATCGGATTGGTTTTCGAATATTTTTTAACAGCCCTAGTTATGGGCACGAAGTTTTAAATTTTTTTCTTTTGAAAATTTGAATCTATGTGTATGCATAGTAACATATTAATCTAATGACAATTAAGATTGAACACTATGAGGGTTGTCTGGAAGATAAAGTAAGTAGAGAATGAATGTAAGCTCGAATGGAGCTTCGGGAGGAATTTTGGTGGCATGGAATTCAAACTCTTCCTTGCACAAGGGGACATTAAGAGATAATTTCTCAATTTCTATTGTTTTGCATACGTAAGCACATGCTAGGAATGGCTCCTCTCCGCAGTATATGAGCCTTTTTATGAACATGATAAAGCTAAATTTTGGGTTGAATTGTCTTTGGATAAAGAAAAATAAAACTTGCTACAGTGCTTGTGGAGATTTTAATGAAATTAGATTCCCTAATTAAAGGTTTGGCTGCAACAAATATCCTAGTCTATGAGCGCATTCTCTGACTTTATCTCAAAGTGGGATTTAATTGATCTCCCACTCAATGGGGCTAATTTTACTTGGTCCAATAATCACGAGGTCTCAATCACGTCAATACCGGATAGATTTTTCATTTCTACCAAGTGGCTAGTTATGTTTTCTCACTTGTCTTAGAAAGCTCTCACTATATGCATATCATATCATAACCCTATAATGTTAGACTTTTGATGCATTATTTGGGGAAAAACTTCATTTAGATTCAACAATAGTTGGCTCTTGGCAGAAGATTTTATGAGAAAAATAGAAGAATGGCGGGGGTCTCTCCACTTTGTAGGTTCAACAACCTTTGTGTTAGCCCAAAATTTAAAGGTCTAAAGGCCCAGAGTAAGCAATGGAAAAAAAAAAAAAAAAACATTCAGCTATCGAGATGATGAAGAAGGAAGCTTTGCTGAAGGAGCTAGATTATTGGAACAAACAAGTAAAAAAAGGCTCTTTATATGGCAAATGTAAATCTCTAAAAGATGAAGCTAATAAAAACCTTCTACAATTGCTAGACCGCAAAGAAGCTTCATGGAGGCTTAAATCCTATGAGCTTTGCTTGAAAGAAGGAGATAAGAACACAAAATATTTTCACAATATAGCTTCTTTGTATAGAAAGAAGAACTTCATTTTGAAGTTGATCATAAACAATAAGGTTTGCACGGAACTCAAAGACATCAAACTAGAGGCCTCAATATTCCTTCAAGATCTGCTTCGGGAACTTTGGAGAACCAAATTGAAAGCAAAGGTTTTTCCACCTTGCCTAAAAACAGTAGTAATCACCTTGAAATCCCTTTCTTAGAGGCAGAAATTTGGAGCGCCATTAACTCTATGAATGACATCTCCTGGTCCATACAAGTTCACAATAACTTTAATTCAAACGTGTTTGCCTAACAAGGCTTACGACTCTTATTTTGATGATAAAAAATCAAGGTAACTTGAAATATGTTTCAAGAATCAAAACTTAGATAGCTCAATGGAAATATGCAAACAAGAGGCTCAAGCTAAAAGGATGTTAAAGCTCAAAGATTGACATATTTTATGAAAAGGTTGAAAGATTGAAGCTCAAAGTTTTGTTAAAGCTCAAAGATTGACATATTTTACGAAAGCTTGAAGGATTGAAGCTCAAAGTTTATTTAAAGCTCAAAGAAAGGATTCAAAGCAAAAGAAAAGTATGAAGACTCAAAGAGCTGAAAGATAGATTTAGAGTCATTAAGAGAGTCTCGATGTAAGTACTTCAAGTAAAACTCGATATAAAATAGTTGAACCTCTTTAGGACAAGATAAAATCTAAGAAACAATTTTCTTGAAGACCTTGAAATATGATTTCTAAAATTATAAATTATGAAGGTGACAAATGAAAAGCGTTTTCAAAGTCCAAATTCTTAAAAAATAAAGTTTTTACAAACCCAAGCACCTGCCCAAACCTTCCAGGCAACTATCCATTTAATAATTTTTAAGAACTGGCAGACAGAAAGGTGTCAGGGGCATGCTAGGTGCTTGACAGGCGACTGCCTGTGTTTTGACAAGCGACTACCAGTGTTCTGATTTTTGATTTTGAACTGAAACAGACGCCTACCATGTCGTGCCAGGGGACGACCACTCGAAGAATTTTTTTAATTACCAACGGGAAATTTTTTAAATTTGATTCTAGGACTTCAAATCTTTTGCAAAGTTGACCAAACACTCCAAGTCAACTTGGGGAGCATGGAAAACTCTATAAATAGCCCCCAAGACATGAACTTTTCATTAACCTAGAAATATCTTCAGTAGTTTAAGACTCGCACGTGCTTTCAACTCTCAAATGTATTTTTGCCAACATCTTGCTACACATTTTACTGAGTTCATGCTGATCCTCTCACCGAAATTATGCTTTCAAAGTCTGAACCTTTCAATCAAAGGAAGATTAATTCGGTGATAAAATTTTATTGAGCTTCAATTACTTTATATTGAATTACTTTGAAGTATATAGTACTGAATTAGTACTAATCTGCTCTTTGTGAGAGTATTCTTGTACGCAGCGATTATCTTGTATTTTTGTAGTATTTTTGATGATTCCAGGTTGTTGGATCATTGACCAAGTGTGAGGTATCGCTTCTGAAAAAGAGGGATTTGTAAACAATTTTTTTCCGCCCGGAAAGGAACAAGTATAGTGGAATCCTTAGGTGATTTGCCTAAGGCGAGTATGTAGGCTGGGGAAAAGCCGAACCTCGTAAAAACCTTGGACTCCTTATCTTTCCCTTACTCTCTTTATTTTTTCAGCATACTTATAAACTATGTGGATAATTTAAATTCTTGATCATATATACTACATAATTTGGATTTTAAATAAGTTGAAGTTTAATTTATTTTTTGGGACTTGCGGAAATCGAAAGGGAGTACGTTGGTTAATCAATAATTTAAGGAAACCATAGGGGAGTACGTTGATTGGTCAACACCCCAAAACCTATTAACTGAAGGTTTATTTGAAATCTGAAATTTGGAAAGAGTGTGAATGTTATATTGTTTATCATATAGAAAGACCAAATTCATTCTTCACAAGGCTACATACAACCAAGCAAAATATTGCCAAAGGATTTATATGGTATATCTTGATTGAACATGTTGTGGTTGTTTGATTGGTTGATCGAAGTTTTTGTCGTGTGGTTGCGGATTGAATAAAAAGACTTAAGTTTTTGTGCAATTTCTAAATCAACAAGATGTCAAGAATTCATTGAAAGAATTAAAAGAGTTTAAGAATTCATAAAAAGATTTTAAAGAAAATTTTATAAACCCAATTCACCCCCCCCCCCCCTCTTGGGATTACACCTTAGTTTTTCAATTGGTATCAAAGCGGGGTTATAGCAAATTCTAACTAGTAGCTGTATAAAGATCTAGATGGCACATATAGGAGTAGCTCTATTTGGAGATGGTCAATTCTCAACTAGGTCTCCCATCTTTGGTGGTTTAAATTATACATTTTGGAAACAACATATGAGAATCTATCTTCAAACAATGGATTGGAAGGCCTGGAAGGTTGTCACACATGGTGACTTAATCCCTACCAAACTAGTGGATGGAAAAGAGGTACCTAAGGAAGAAAAAGAGATGACCGAAATAGATCACAAAATGCTGCAAGTTAACACTAGTGCAATAAATGCCCTATATTATGCACTTGATATTAATGAATTTAATAGAATTATGGCATGTAAAACAGTAAAGGAAATTTGGGATAAACTAGAAGTAACCTACAAAGGCACCGTAGATGTTAGAGACAATAGGATTGATATGTTGACTAGTGAATACGATGCCTTTAAAATGAACTCAGATGAATTTATCACTAGTATGTACACTATATTCACCCATATAATAAACTCCCCCAATGCCTTAGGAAAGAATTGCTCAACTTATGAAATGATCCGAAAAATTCTTAAAGGACTTCCACCGATTTGGGAACCTAAGGCCATAGCAATTACGGAAGGAAGAAATCTCAAAAAAACGTCCTTGGATGAACTCATAGGATCCCTTCTCACCTATAAGATGGTCATAAAAATGAAAGGAGTGGAAGAACTAAAGCCCAAGAATCTGTTGCATTTAAAGCATCAAACAAAAAATCTAGTAGTGAAGACGAAGAAGATGAACTAGCCTTCATATCCAAGAAACTTGCAAGAATACTAAGAAGGAAGAATAAATTCAAAAGAAAAATCCAAAACTCAAATTTAGATGAGGAAGAAACTAGTAAGAAAAAAACAAAGAAAGAACTTGCAACATGCTATAATTGCAATAAATGTGGACACCTAAAACCGGATTGTCCAAAACTTAAGAAAGATTTTAGAAAGAAAAAAAAAAAAACAGAAATCAAGGCCACTATATGGGATAATATAAGTTCTAGTAGTTCAGATGATGAATCAAGTGACCAAGAGGTTGCTTGCTATATGACATGGGACGATGATGAAGAACAAAGTTTCTCATCCAAATTTTTTAATGAATCATGTAGTGAATCTAGCAACGATGAGAATATGTCATCTTATGAAGAACTACAAAGTGAATTATTCAAAGTTCATAAGATTCTAGTTAGAGTAACAAAACGACATACTTCCTTGAAAAATAAGAATGAAGCTGTGATGAAAGAATTGGAATCCCTTAAACTTGCTGAAAGAGAGAAAGATTTGAAAATCAAGAAAATGGAAAATAAGAATGAAAAGATGATGAAAGAAATAGAAGATTTTCGATCCCAATCCTCTATGGAAAATGAGAAAGACACATATATTTCTAAATTAGAGAATAAAATCAATAAAATATATCAAGACAAAGAAAAATTACAAGAAAAGGGTAAAAACATACTAGACTCGAAAATTGGTGATCTTAAAAAGAAAATTGAAGATCAAGCAAAAATAATTTACAATTTCATAAGAGGAAAAGAAAACTTTGATAGAATGATAGGTGCACAAAGAATGTCTTTAAATAAAGAAGACATAGGGTTCAATGGAGTGGAGAATACAAGGAGAAAGAGCCTCTCTATGGGGTACTTCACAAAAGCATCCAAAGACTATGTCAACACCTCCTCTAATGTCTATACTCACACTATATGCTATCTATGTAAGAAAAAGGGACATATTAAATTCAAAATGTCCATTGAAGAGGAAAGGTGTAAAAGCTAAACAAGTTTGGAGAATTAAAGAAACATCTCTTGTTAATCCATCCGGACCCAAGAAAGTATGGGTACCAAGATGAAAGACTTGTTCACAAACTAAGGACTCCAAAGATATTAGGATTAGTCATTCCCTATTAAAAATTAAGAAAGCTCCTAATCTTATAATACAAGCATATTGAGCTAGTTGTAATGGAAAATCTCAAAGAAGAATTTAAGAGCTTATAGGATGATATTGTTGGCCAAAATCATAGGATAATTTATAAAAGGCTTAACTTAGAAAGAATTAAGCTTTGGAAACAAATATGAATTTTGGGTGTTCATATGATATCAAAAGAAAATAAAATATGAAGCATATTGAGCTTATTACATGAGTATTTTGATAAGAAAGAAACATGAAAACAATTTGAGCAAATAGTAGCACAATGCATAAATACAATAATATGCTCCATGCTTATATATGCTAATATGCTATATGCTAAATGCTGATATTCTGATATGCATATGTGGTGAGACACTAATGACATGATAATATGAACTATATGTTGATATCTATGTCTATGCCAAAGAAATGATATTGACTTAACTATATGCTGAGCTATGCTAAAATGTTGACATATATGATATCATGATATTGACTTGACATATATTTATGGCTCACTATACATTGAAAATTTGAGCATGAAATTAATAAGCATGATAATGATTAAGAAGCATGGATCTTAGCATGATATGATATTTGTATTGGTATCTATGAAATACATTGGTATCCATGAGAATGTTAAGTAATACTTGAGAATGACAGCATATTGGTATCCATGAGCGGTGCATAATGTGACATTAGCGTTGGTATCTATATTGGTATCTATGAATATATCAATTGGTATTTAAGCATGACAACATAATTATATCTATGAGGATGTTATGATAATGACATGATATTGATATTTTTCTTGATACTAGTATCCATTAGCACATACATGATATAAATCAATATTTGAAGCATGGGATGATAAATTTAAAAAGCACACTTGGTATTTTCATGAATACATAGTTCATTTCATGAATAAAAATCTGAATGTATTAATTCAGGGGGAGTGTTTTGACTTATTGCTTGTATTATGCTTTTTTCTTTTTTTTTAATTTTCAATTGGTATCTTGAAATAAACAATTGGTATCATGAATTAATGTCAAAGAAGGAGAGATTGTTGTAAGCAAAGATAAATTAATATGCATGATGAATTTTGAGCTAATATGAGCTTTCACTAAGATCTATACTTTTTCTTATGGTTGCTCATAGCCTTATTATTTATACATATTTATTGATATCTTACTCTTTTTGATTGATGTCAAAAGGGGGAGAAGTTTTGGACAGAAATTGAGCATGAGCATGATATTGAATGTGAGAGTATTTGATCTTGAACTTGAATGATGTGATGAGCATGATAGTAAAAGAGTTTTTGAACTTGATCTTGATATTACAAATATTGTTAAGATGATGCTTATTGTAAGGGGGAGTCTTTTTAAGACTTTCGCAATTTTTTTCCCGGATTTGTCATCGTAAAAAAGGGGGAGATTGTTGGCCTAACAAGAATTATGACTCCTATTTTGATGATAAAAAATCAAGGTAATTTGATATGCTTTCAAGTTGATATGATTTAGGAATCAAAACTTAGATAGCTCAATGGAAATATGCAAACAAGAGGCTCAAGCTAAAAGGATGTTAAAACTTAAAGATTGACATATTTTATGAAAGTTTGAAGGATTGAAGCTCAAAATTTTGTTAAAGCTCAAAGATTGACATATTTTATGAAAGCTTGAAGGATTGAAGCTCAAAGTTTGTTTAAAGCTTAAATAAAGGATTCAAAACAAAAGAAAAGTATGAAGACTCCAAGAGCTTAAAGATTTAGTGTCATTAAAATAGTCTTGATGTAAGTACTTCAAGTAAGACTCGATATAAAATGGTTGAAGCTCTTTAGGACAAGTTAAAATCTAAGAAACCATTTTCTTGAAGACCTTAAAATATGATTTTTAAAATTATAAATTATGAAGGTCACAAGTGAAAAGAGTTTTCAAAGTCCAAATTCTTGAAAAAAAAAAAAAACAACAAAGTTTTTGCAAAGCTAGGCGCCTGCCCAAACCTTCCAAGCAACTTTCCGTTTAATGTTTTTTAAAAACTGGCAGACAGAAAGGTGTCAGAAGCCTGCTAGGTGCTTGACAAACGTCTGCCTGGTCATCCCAGGCGCCTACTTGTATTTTGATAGGCGACTTCCAGTGTTCTGAATTTTGATTTTGAACTGAGACAGGCGTCTACCATGTTGTGTCAAGTGTAGTGACCTAGAGAAATTATGGTATTTAAATATTAAAAAGAGAGGTAAATGGAATTAGTATAAAAAGGCAGTAGTAGCATTCGTCGACGATGCGACTTATTGGACTCGTCGACGAGAATGTAATTTGTCAATGAGAAGATACCGAGAGCGGGTTTGGACAGTTCTGAATTTCGTCGACGATCAATGAATTTGTCAATGAATTGTCTTCATGACCTCGTCGACGAGATGACGTGGCTTGTCGACAAAGGTCATTGTATAAATAGGCCAAATCTTCATGTTTTACTAAAATTTCACTCACAACCTCTCTCTCTCTCTCTCTCTCTCTCTCTCTCTCTCTCTCTCTCTCTCTCTCTCTCTCTCTCTCCCTTTTCGGTTCCTACACCTTCTCTCTAGTTTTCTGGGTTTGTTCTTCACCGAATCAAAGATCCGAAGCCACCATGACACTCTTGGGGAAGTTCTTTGCATATCTGCTGGAATGGATCGTTGGTGGGGCTAGTTCGAAATTCATCTCAGATCCAAAATAAGGCTTTCTACTCAGTATTTGGTTTCTTGACAGTTGTAGAAAGTGTAGTACGCGTAGAAATATTGAAGTTTAGTTCTAGGAAATATCATTTTCAGGGTGTTGACCAGGGAACCCAACGAGTGTTGAGTTGATTGTTTTAGGGGTTTTTTCAAGAATCAGGTCAGGGGATAAACTAAACTAGTTATTTTATGAAAATGTATATATGTTATTATAGCAATTGATTTTAGGAAAATAAATCTATTTATATATGCTTTATATTTAGGAAACACTGCTGTAAAAGATGATATGTTTAAATATGTATAAAACCTATTTCGTGTGGCATGAGTAGAATTTATAATGAAATACTATTTTCTTGGAATATGATAAAGATATGGATTTTTATAATGAAAAACTGGCATATGGGCTGAGAATTTTATATGATTTTTCGGCATACGGGTTGAGCTATGGATATGTTTGTCGGCGTACGGGTCAAGCTATGGATATGATTTACCGGCGTACGGGCTGAGTTATGGATATGTTTACCGGCGTATGGGCCGAACTATGGATATAATTTACCGGCGTACGAGCCGAGCTATGGTAAAATATAAAATATTGGCGTACGGGCCGATAATTTTCATGATATACGTATATATGCAAAATGATATGATGATATTGATTTGGTAATTAATGGTATGAAATATTCATGTATCACAGTTTCACTATATGCTATATGTTATCAAAGCCTGGTTGGCTTGGTTTAGGCTAGCACTTGCACAGTACTACTGTTATGTGTTTGTGATCATCGCGATATTGTGTTAACGCTGCTGTACGGAGTAGCGTGAGGACGGATAGTCGATTTGGTTTTAAGAAGTGTGAGCACCCCTGGTGTACGGACCAGGTTTGGCAGATCCATCGGACTTACAAACTGTACTATTGACTTGACAGTGGTTGGTCAACCATTATCAGGTCCCGCTTTTGGGCCACACAACCCAATCATGTAGAGGTAATACATGACAACGGCCAACTAACCTACCAGGGTTTTTTTCGTATTATTATTATATGAGATGAATTATGCTATGAAAATCCATTATCTTCTGCCTTGTTATGTGTCACATCCCGAACCCGAAAATGGGACCCGGCGGTGAGACAGTAACCTGACATGTCCCTGTATCTGATAAAACATCCAAAGATATAGTACAATGGATGAGGGTCCGACCCCGTGAGGTTCCCAGGCACCCTAAACACATCCAATCACAATCATATACGCAACAGAAAAAGGTCATTCTATACCAACATATACAGTACCATACCAGAGTCTATACAAGAGCAGAACATGGCTCCATCAAAATATACAATCGGGTGCCCAAAAACATCTCAAAATGGAAACCCACCAAAATTACAGTCCTAGCACTTACCCAAGCGCTAATCGCAGTACATCGGCCACTACGCTCCCTACACCAGGATGCTAGTTCCGGTTACTCGAAGGACCTATAAAAATGTACGTACAGCAGAGGTGAGACACCTCTTAGTAAGGAAGAACACATGTTATATCGGTGTGTGGCATTTGAGTGTTATCATGATGCAACATACACGCAGTTGAATGCAAATCAATACTAGTTCACACAGTGTGTACACGCACACATACACATGATCAGCAATCTTGGTGTCGTCACACCCTTCGGCCCAAAGCCGGTCCGTGACAATCCAACGTTGGCCCGTAGCCAACCCGCGAAGCACGGTGCCACCGGCACATGGCTAGTCCCCGACTCCCATGGCATCGTACCAGCGCTAACTAGTGGATCCACACCCTTCAGCTTGATCTGTCGGTATAGGCTCACGCCCTCAAATATAAAGTCGGACACTCTCAGTACTTGGAACAATTCGGAACCCCATTCCTACTAGCATTTCAACATATCACACACACATACATGCTCATATAACCAAACAAATCACACCCATTTGGTAATCTAAATCATGGTTTTCCAAAAAAATACAGTTTAAACAAAGTCAAGGCATGATCATCCCAATAACAAAGTATAAATCAACATATACATAGTTTTTCATCAAAACCAGGGATGCAGCCCGCCGCCCCCTTTTTTCCAAAACTGTAATAATGAAAAACTCATAGTTTTCCCCGATAGATTCCCCCAAATGAGTAGCCAAAACACACACAGGACAGTGAACCACAGTTTCATCGAGTCTGATTTCAAAAATAACCAATATAAACATAATTCCCCTTATTTTTTCCTCGAAAAGCAAATCCCGAACTCCGAGGCCTTTAAACAGCAAACTGAGTTCCAAAACCTACAAATTACAGTACAGAATTTGCTCACAAGACAGTTTCCTACAAAACTATCGGATCAGAAATGAAAACCAAGTCTTACCTTAATTTTTTCGCCAAAACCCAAAAATCTCCAAAATGGGATTCCGATCCGTAGAACTTGTAAAGAATCCTTCCACGATCCTTATAGTAACTTCAGATTTTTGGTTCCATCAACAATCAGGGAAGAAATCTAGAGAGATAGAGAATAGGGAGAGTTCTAAAGAGAGAGAGATATATGTTTGAAGTTTCATAGTGAGGAAGTAAAGGAAAATAATATTTATAGTCCTTTGACCCCGGGCAACTTCGTTGACGAAATGACGCATTCATCAATGAATCTTCCATTGCCTTCGTCGACGAATCGGTGGCCTCGTTGATGAGTCTAGGATCTCCGGTTTTTTTTAGACTCCTCGGCTTCTTCTCATCGACGAGCCTCTAAATTTCATTGACGAGAAGAACAAAGGTTTTGTCAACGAAATTTGGCTTCGTCGACGAGGCTTGCTTTTTTACCAAAATGCCCCTCTCATTAATATTTAAACCCACTTATCACGGTTCAGGTTCTTACAATCTCCCCTCCTTACAAAAATTTCGTCCTCGAAATTTGACATCTCTCACTCACAAACTTATACATACAATCAAACACATATATACCACTCTAGAGAAAAATTGGCGACCACTACAGTGTAGCCCCATCATACACATACACATACATTCCCTCACTTATGGAGGAGGAATACCGTGGTTACATATACAACTGTCTCAGGAGTTCACCATACCCACACACTTCCGATGACTAACCACCTATCCCAACCCATAGTAGGATCATGTACAAGTGCTCAAAACAACTGTGGATACTTCCGGCATATTTCCGTTTCCAGTTCCCAAGAAGCTTCCTCAACCTCGTGGTTTTGCCACAATACCTTCACTAATGGTATCTCTTTGGTACAAAGCTTCTGAACTTTACGGTCCAGAACCTGAACAGGTTTCTCCTCATACGCTAAAGTATCCCCAATTCCCAACTCATCGTAGCTGATAATATACGAAGGATCCAACACATAACTCCTCAACATGGATACGTGAAACACATCGTCGACCCTCGAAAGTGCTAGAGGTAATGCAATCTTGTAGGCTACCAGACCCACTCGCTCAAGTACCTCGAATAGTTCGATATACCTCGGGCTCAGCTTGCCCTTCCTCCCAAATCTCATCACCCCTTTCATCGGAGCAATACACAAAAATACCTTACCTCCCACTTCGAAGTCTAACTCACAGCAGCAAACATCTACGTAACTCTTCTGCTGACTCTGAGCTGATCTAATCCTCTCCCGAATCAAACCCACCTTCTCAGACACCTGCTGCACAAGTTCAGGTCCTAACACCTTATGTTCACTAACCTCATCCCAACACAAAGGAGACTGACACCTCCGAGCATACAAAGCCTCAAACGGTGCCATCTCGATACTAGACTAGAAGCTGTTATTATAAGCGAACTCTACAAGTGGCATAAACTGTATCCAGCTACCACCAAAGTCTAACACACACGCTCACAACATATCTTCCATATCTATATCGTCCTCTCCGATTGTCCATCAGTCTGGGGGTGGAACGCTGTATTGAAAGTAAGCTTTATCCCCAATGCCTCCTGCAAGCACATCCAAAATCGAGAAGTAAATCTCGAATCTCGATATGACACAATGAACACCGGTACCCCGTGCATTTTCACAATCTCATGCACATACAACTCCGCCCGTCTACTTAAAGGATAGCTAACTTTCATTGGTATTAAATGAGTAGATTTCATCAATCTATCCACGATCACCCAAATAGCATTCTGCCCATGAAGTACTGGTGGCAATCCGGTCACAAAATCCATGGAAGTATGCTCATATTTCCACACCGAAATAGGCAAAGGCTGCAACGGCCCTACCGGCCTCTGATGTTTAGCTTTCACCTGCTGACACGTTAGACATTGTTCCACGAACTGAACAATATGTCTCTTCATACCAGACCACCAGAAGGTCTCACGCAAGTCCCAATACATATTCGTACTACCAGGATGTACCGTAAACATAGAACGATGCGCTTCCTCCAGAATCGTCCTTCTGATCTCATCATCGTTCGGAACACATTGTATGGTCCCAAACCTCAACACACCTTCCTCAGAGATGTTAAACTCCGTAGTCAGTCCTTGTTGTACCTTTTCCCTAACCACTGCCAACTCTGCAACACTAGCAAGATAAGCCCGATGATCACCAAACAAGATCGGTTGGATCACCAAACCAGCAAGATAAGCCCGATGATCACCAACCACCAACTTTATACCTAAACTCTCCAAATCCTGTATGATATGACACTAAGTTACAACCACAGATAGTCGTAGGCCCTGACTTCCGACTCAGCGCATCATCCACCACATTAGCCTTCCTTGGGTGATAACTGATCGTGCAATTGTAGTCTTTAATCAATTCTAGCCACTGCCTTTGCCTCATGCTTAACTCCTTCTGTGTGAAGAAATATCTGAGACTCTTATGGTCAGTAAAGACCTCACACTGCACCCCGTACAGATAGTGTCTCCAGATCTTTAGTGCATATACCACAGCAGCCAAGTCCAGATCATTCGAAGGGTAATTCTTCTCGTACTCTTTCAGTTGCTAAGAAGCATACGCCACTACCTTACCTTGCTGCATAAGCACACATCCCAAGCCTTTTAGAGACACGTCGCTATAAATCACAAATCCACCATCCCCCGAAGGAAGGGTCAACACTGGAGCAGTAACCAGTCGGTGCTTTAACTCCTGAAAGCACTGCTCACAATCACTGGTCCACTCAAACTAGACTCCCTTCCTGGTCAATCGTGTCAGAGGTCCAGACAATTTAGAGAAACCCTCCACAAACCGAGGATAGTAACCCGCCAGTACCAGAAAACTCTAAACCTCCTACATATTCTTCGGCCTTACCCAGTCGACCACAGCTTCAATCTTGCTAGAATCAACTGATATACCATCCCCAGTAACCACATGGCTTAAGAACGCAATCTAACTCAACCATAATTAACACTTCTTCAGCTTAGCATACAGCTTCTTTTCCCCAGAATCTGTAACATTAACCTCAAATGTTCCACATGCTTTTCCATACTCCTCGAGTATACCAGAATGTCGTCAATGAATACCACTACGAATCGATCTAGGTACTCATGGAAAACCTTATTCATCAAATCTATGAACACCGCCGGAGCATTTGTCAATCCAAATGGCATGACCAAGAACTCATAGTGGCCATATCTGGTTCGGAAAGTAGTCTTCGCTACATCCTCCGCTCTAACCCTCACCTAATGATATCCTGACCGCAAGTCGATCTTCGAAAAGACCCGTATTCCCTGCAACTAGTCAAAGAGATCATCTATACGAGGTAAAGGATAGTGATTCTTCACAATTACCTTGTTAATCACATTGTAGTTAATGCACATCCACATCGACCCGTTCTTTTTCTTCACAAACAATACTGGAGCTCCCCAAGGCGAAACACTAGGTCGAATGAATCCCTTGTCCAGTAATTCCTGCAGCTGCTCCTTCAACTCTCTTAGTTTTTCTGGAGCCATCTGGTACGGAGATTTAGAGATCGGTGCCCTACCAAGCAGCAACTCTATCGCAAACTCCACCTCACGATCTAGAGGTAAACCAGGTAAATCATTTGGAAACACATCCAGGAATTCGCTGACTACCCGAATTTCCTCGAGCCTCAACTCATCCTGCGGCGGTTTCTTCATACAAGTTAGGTACCCCTAACATCCGTCCAAGAGTAGCCTCCTCGCTTATAGTGCCGACAGAATCTGTGGCGTTGAACGCACACATAATCCCATGAATTCATACTCCTGCTCCCCAGGAGGTCTGAAATCTACCACCTTCCTACGACAGTCAATCACAGCATAACTAGAGAACAACCAATTCATCCCCAGAATGACATCAAACCCCGACATGTCATATACCACAAGATTCGCCTATAGCAGCTTCCCCTTAATTACCACTGGGCAATCCTCCAACATCTTCCTACAGAAAGATACACTCCCAGATGGTGTAGTAATAGATAATACCTCATTCATGTCTCGGGTCTCAACCCCACATCATCCCACAAAATTCACAGATACAAAAGAATGGGTTGCACCCGAATCAAACAAAACAGAAGCTTTATTTGAAAGTAACAATAAGGTGTCTGTCACCATGTTCCCTGCATGCTCAGTGTCCGCTGGAGTAAATGAGTATACTCTGGCTGGAGTTGTATTCGTCTGAACAATTCCCTAAGGTATCTGATTGCTCCCTCGGTTCACACTAGATGCAGGCACATCTCGCTTCGGTGCACGACAATCACGAGCCATGTGGCCTAGCTGGCCATAGTTGTAGCAATTACCCTTAAATAACTGGCACTCACCCTCGTGCCGTCTGTGGCATCTGATACAATGACCACCAGTCTGGCTCCCCTGAGAATCCTGACGCTCAGTATTCTAGCGGTAGCCCGCGCCCTTGTTCCTCTTCTTCCACGATCCCTAACGAGATCCTGTCTGAGAACCAGAAGGTACTGTCCTCTTCCTCGATTCCTGATCCACCTCGTCCTCTCAGATACCGGTCTCAATCACCGTGGCCTTATCCACCAACACCGAGAACTCTCGGATTTGAAGCATACCCACTAGTCTGCGGATATCCTTCCTCAAACCCTTCTCGAACCTCCGAGTCTTCTCAAACTCGCTCGAGATCAAACATGGTGCAAAGCGAGACAGCTCTATGTACCGAGTCGCATACCCCTGCACCATCAAACTCCCCTAAGTCAGCGCAGAAAACTCATCTGCCTTCGCATCACATACAGAAGCCGGAAAGTATCTATCGAAGAACACCTCCTTGAAACGGCTCCATGTCATCTCCTCTAGACTACCTCTCTGCTTCTCCAACAGATTCACTGTAGTCCACCATTTACCCACCTCCCTAGATAGCTGGAAGGTGGAATAAAGGACTCGCTGCCTATCCATGCAGTGCAGGACCTCCAAGATCCTCTCAGTCTTCTCCACCCAATCCTCTGCTATCGTTGGTCAGGTACTCCAGAGAACGTCGGAGGATGCATGCATGTGAACCTCTCAATGGTGCACCCCGCCGTAGTAGGAGAGCACTTGTGTCTCCTCACACTCCGCCTAATCTCCCATAACACCTGCCTCGTCAAACCTCGAGGCACAGAAGGAGACTCATCACTCGTAGTCTCCTTGGAGACACTTCCCAAGCCATTATCTTTGGGCTCCATTCTGCAACACAATAGGAATCTATCAGTATCCCTACAACACATACAGTTAACACAATGATCTACACTAATCGTGTCAACTACTCCCTGCCAGGTCTAGGTCTATCCTATCACACCGACACGAAAGTCATCAATGATCTGCCCTGCTTTTATTGGAATCGTCATCCTAGGAAAAATACGGAATATCGTCAATAAATCCCGGTCTAGCAACCGAACAACCCTCAACCAACTCCACCCATATCCACATCCTATACTCTGGTATGTATTCACAACTAAGCCTAACCAAGTCTACAAGATCTAGTAACCTGGTTAGCTCTGATACCAAGTTGTCACACCCCAAACCAGGAAATAGGACTTGGGGGTGAGAAAGTAACCTAACCTGTCCCTATATCTGATAAAACATCCAAAGATATAGTACAATGGATGAAGGTCCGAACCCGTAGGGTTCCCAGGCACCCTAAACACATCCAATCACAATCATATACGCAGTGGAAAAAGGTCATTCTATATCAACATATACAATACCATACCAAAGTCTATACAAGAGAAAAACATGGCTCCATAAAAATATACAACCGAGTGCCTAAAAACATCTCAAAATGGCAACCCACCAAAATTACAATCCTAGCACTTACCCAAGCGCTAATCGCAATACACCGGCCACTATGCTCCCTACACCAGGACGCTAGTTCCGGTTACTTGAACGACCTATAAAAATGTACGTACAACAGGGGTGAGACACCTCTTAGTAAGGAAGAACATAGGTTATATCGGTGTGTGGCATTTAAGTGTTATCATGATGCAACATACACATAGTTGAGTGCAATCCAGTACAAGTTCACACAATGCATACACACACACATACACATGATCAGCAATCCCGGTGCCATCACACCCTTCGGCCCGAAGCTGGTTTGCGACAATATGGCATTGGCCCGCAGCCAACCCGCGAAGCACGGCGCCACCGATACATGGCTAATCCCTGACTCGTATGACATCGTATCGACGCTAACCGGTGGATCCACACCCTTTGGCTTGATTTTCCGGTATAGGCTCACGCCCTCATATATAGAGCCGGACACTTTTTCCTATGTGGCAGGCGATAAACACACACTCTAGGATTAGAGTCGAACACTCTCAGTACCTGAAACAATTCGAAACCCCGTTCCTACTAGCATTTCAACATATCACACACACATGCATGCTCATATAACCAAACAAACCACACCCATTTGGTAATCTAAATCATGGTTTTCCAAAAAAATACAATTTAAACAAAGTCAAGGTATGGTCATCCTAATAACAAAGTACAAATCAACATATACATAGGTTTTCATCAAAACTAGGGATGCAGCACGTCGCCCCCTTTTTCCTAAAATTGTAATAATGACAAACCCATAGTTTTCCCCATTAGATTCCCCCAAATGAGTAGCCAAAACACACACAGGACCGTGAACCACAGTTTCACCGAGTCCAATTTCAAAAATAACCAATATAAACATAGTTCCCCTTACCTTTTCCCCGAAAAGCAAATCCCGAACGCTAAGGCCTCTAAATAGCGAATCAAGTTCCAAAACCTAAAAATCACAGTACAGAATATGCTCACAAGACAGTTTCCTACAAAACTATTGGATCAGAAATGAACATCGAGCCTTACCTCGATTTTTCGCCAAAACCCAAAAATCTCCAAAACTGGATTCCAATCCGTAGAACTTGTAGGGAATCCTTCCACGATCCTCGTAGTAACTTTAGATTTCCGATTCCATCAACGATTGATGAAGAAATTTAGAGAGAGAGAGAGTAAGGAGAGTTCTAGAGAGAGAGAGAGAGATATGTTTGAAGTTTCTTAGTGAGGAAGTAAAGGAAAATGATATTTATAGCCCTTCGACCCCGGGCAACTTCATCGATGAAATGGCGCATTCGTCAACAAATCTTCCATTGGCTTCGTCAACGAATCGGTGGCCTCGTCGATGAGTCTGGGATCTCTGATTTTTCCGAGACTCCTCGGCTTCTCCTCGTCGATAAGCCTCTGAATTTCGTCAACGAGAAGAACAAAGGTTTCGTCGAAGAAATCTGGCTTCATCGACGATGCTTACTCTTTTACCAAAATGCCCCTCTCATTAATATTTAAACCCACTTATCACAGTTCGGGTTCTTACATTATAACTATACATGTTTTTCTTAGAAATGATACAAACATATTTACTTCATATGCTTATATATGTTTTTTTGTATAACACGGATGAACTCATGTTGCCACACACTAGTATTAGTTTATTTCCCTTACTGAGAGGTGTCTCACCTCGAATTACATGAAATTCTCAGGAGCCTCTGATAGGAGAGCAGATAAAACTTCGCTGGAATGGATTCAGCTGACCTGCCTTTTTTGAAGGGTAAGCATTTTGTTAGAGCCTGATGGTTTTGGTGAGAAGTGGCTCTAGAATTCTTTTTGGGATGTATATATAAACACAATGGATGTAGTAACTCTGGTACTGATATGAATGGTGTTATGTTTATAATATTAAGATTTTATGTTTCCTACTGCTTAGGCTTCCGTATTGTATTTCTAGTATGTCCCTGGTACCCACGGGCTTAGGTTGATTATGATCTACTGGATTTGATATGTTGATATTAAATTTATTATTTAAAAGGGAAAAAATATGTGAAAATTAAGCAAGTCATTACACCAGGCGACTGCCACTCGAAGAATTTTTATAATTACCAATGGGAAGATTTTTTAAATTTAATTCTAGGGCTTCAAATCTTTTGCAAAGTTGACCAAACACTCCAAGTCAACTTGGGGAGCAAGGAAAACTCTATAATAGCCCCCAAGACATGAACTTTTCATTGACCTAGAAATATCTTTAGTAGTCTAAGACTCTCACGTGCTTTCAACTCTCAAAGGCATTTTTGCCAACATCTTGCTACACATTCTACTGAGTTCTTACTAATTCTCACACCGAAATTGTGCTTTCAAAGTTTGAACCTTTCAATCAAAGGAAGATTAATTCGATGATAAAATTTTATTGAGCTTCAATTACTTTTTATTGAATTACTTTGAAGTATAGTGCTGAATTTGTACTAATCTGCTTTTTGTGAGAGTATTCTTATACGCAGCCATTATCTTGTATTCTTGTAGTGTTTTTGATGATTCCAGGTTGTTGGATCGTTGACCAATCGTGGGGTATCGCTTGGAGAGGTGATTACTTTAGCCTATTGAAGGAGTGCCCAAGCGTGGGGTATCGCTTGGAGAGGTATCTCTACCTGAAAAAGAAGGATTTGTAAACGATTTTGTTTCACCCGGAAAGGAACAGGTATAGTGGAATCCTTAAGTGGTTTGCCTAAGGCGAGGATGTAGGCTGGGCATAAGTCGAACCTCGTAAAAACCTTAGACTCCTTCTCTTTCCCTTAATCTCTTTATTTTTTCAGCATATATATAAACTGCGTGGATGATTTAAATTCTTGCTCATATACATTACTAATTTGAATTTTAAATAAGCTAAAATTTAATTTATTTTTTGGGACTTGCGGAAACTAAAAGGGAGTACGTTGGTTGATCAATAATTTGTAGAAACCATAAGGGAGTACGTTGATTGGTCAATGCCCCAAAACCTATTAACTGAAGGTTTATTTGAAATTTGAAATTTGGAAAGAATGTGAATGTTGTATTGTTTATCATATAAAAAGACCAAATTCATTCTTCACAAGGCTACATACAACCAAGCTAAAAATTGCCAAAGGATTTATATTGTATATCTTGATTGAACACATTGTGGTTGTTTGATTGGTTGATCAAAGTTTTTATTGTGTGGTTGCGGATTGAATAAAAATACTTAAGTTTTTGTGTGATTGCTAAATCAAAAAGAAGTCAAGAATTCATTGAAAGAATTACAAGAGTTTAAGAATTCATAAAAAGATTTAATAGAAAATTTTTATAAACCCAATTCACCCCTCCTCTTGGGACTACACCTTGGTTTTGTAAAAAGTGTTGGGGTGTTATGAAAAGAGCGGTAGGTTTCGAAAAGAGCTTGAATGCCACCTTTATTACAATTATTCCAAAGAAAGGAGGGGCTAAGAACATTACATTTTATAGGTCGATCAATATTTTTAGGATATTCTATAAAATCCTAGCAAAGGTTCTTTTGAACAGACTCAAAGAATTCCTTCCTTTTAATAATATCTCAACAACAGATGGCCTTTGTATCAGATAGACAAATTCTTGATGCATCCCTTCTTGCAAAGGAAAGTATATATTTTTTAAGGAGGAACAAAGCAGAAAGCTTCATTTGCAAACAGACTTGGAAAAAACTTGTGATCATGTAAATTAAGGTTGCCTTTTACATATTTTAAAAATCATGGGGTTTAGAGAAAAATGGAGGACATGGATAAAATGCTGCATCTCCACAACTTTCTTTTCAGTAATGATCAATGGAGATGTTACTGGCTTTTTCAAAAGTTCGAGGGGTCTGAGGCAGGGTAATTCCTTATCTCTCACATCTGATTAATAGAGCAATTGGCAGAAACCTTCTTAGGGGAGTTCATATTCATAATCATTTGAATTCTATTACTTTATCTCATCTTTTATTTGCGTATGAAATTTTAATTTTTTGCAGAAACTCTCCATCCAAATTCATGAATTTACGAACTATCCATCTTTGCTTTGAAGTCGTTGTAGGCCTAAAAGCCCTAACTAAAAGCCTCATTTTTTAGATTGGAAAACCGAAAGGTGTTGATGGGATCGCCAAAATTCTGAATTGCATATTAGGCTCTTTCCCCGCCTTGTACTTGGGCCTTCCATTGGGGGTCAAAATGAACTCTTTATCTATTTGGGACCCATTCGTGGAAAAGATGGGGCACAAGCTAGAAACCTAGAAACCAACATTTCTTTCAATGGGAGGTAGATTGACTCTTATATATCATTTCAGTCCTTTCAAATAAGCCCATCTACTTTATGTCCATATTGCCTATGCCAAAAAAAATTCACATATGTGATAGAGAAGATACAAAGGAATTTCTTTTGGAAAAGCTTGGTAGAGAATTTTAAATACACTATTGTGAATTGGAACTTGGTTGCACAACCTAAAAATTAGGGTGAGTTGGGCATAAAAAAGCTAGAGTTTATATATAAACGAAGACTTAATGGGGAAATGGTTATAGAGGTTTTGCAAAGAAGATAAGGCACTTTGGAAATTGGTAATATGCATGAAATATAACTACTGTTGTGTTGACTAGTTCCCAAAAATGCATTTGGGTAGCCAAGGATCGAGCTTGTGGAAATATTTTGTTAAATTGAAAAATAAAAACATATTTGGATCACACCATGATCAGGGTCAAAGATGGGAGTAAAACTAAATTTTGGTTGGACAACTGGGCCGCTAATCACCTCTACAAGAGCTTTACTTGAATTTTTTTGGTTTGAATCATCATAAAGAAGTCAGAGTAGTTGAGGTTATGTGTTTTCACAACAGCAATATTTTTTGGGATGTATCCTTTATGAGACAAGTCAAAGGCAAGGAAGTCAACCAAATGATAGCGATCTTCACTTTTTTTATATGATATTCACATAAATAGGGATGATCTAGACACATGTTTTTGGGATCTCTCTAATTCTCAAAGTTTCTTGATGGTGAGCCTATATAATTATCTCTCTCAAAAGAACTCCTAGACTAGGCTAATTGTGCCTTTTAAAGCGCTATGGATTTTCTTTGTCCTTTCAAAGATTAGCATTTTTTGTTGGTTGGCTGTTAGCAATAAAATTCTCACAACTAAAAACTTGTAGAAGAGAAGGTGAATAGTGGCCCCTATGTATTTTCTATGCAAAGAGGAAATTGAAGAAATGGATCATCTTTTCCTACATTGCTCCTTTAGCAGGCATATTTGGAATTTATTCTGGAAGAGTTTAAACCTTAATTGGGTCATGCCAAAGCAATTGACTTCTTTATTTTGTATTTGGAATTATTCCAGGAAAAGGAGGTTTCTTAGAGGACTCGAATTTGCAATCCCTACGGCCATGTGTTGGGAAATCTAGAAGGAGAGGAATAGGAGAATCTTTCAAGATAAGGATTCCAATGCCACTCTAATTTCACCTAATTGTTTATCAAATTTGCATCAATGGAGTCGATCTAATAGTATCTTAATTCTTTGAATTGGGAGGTGTTGACTTTTTAAGTCTGATCCCTATTTTGATGCTGACAAAGCACGTGTATCTTATGTATGCATTTAGTGTGTGAACGGGTTTATATATCCGTATGAACATAAGATACCAAAAAAATGGAAGCCAGTAGGGACATAAAGCTCACACACTCCTGGCGAATTCCATGGAAAATGAAGAGCAAAAAGAAGAAGACATTTTGATGTTGTCTATATTACATTTAATTTTTTATTATTAATTGGTCTGTAATAATGCATGCATCTACATGATATGGATTAATTGCTCGGATGACCTTAGATTGACCTTAGGAACCTAACCACTCGTGTAAAACCTTTTTCAAAAATTGCCTAAATCACATAAAGGTTATCAAAATAAATTAAGGTAAAAAATTAGGGCTTACAAGGTTGACCGACGTTAGATTTTTTGGGCAAACTATTAATTATTAATGCCCTCGGTCGACTGACCAGTACAAGCTTTAATCAGCTCGGTTGACTAAATAGATCAAAAGTCAACATGTTGATTTTTCTTGGTTGACCATTCTATTTTGAACGCACCGTCCTTGGTTGACCGAACCATAAACTGTTTGACATGCTAACTACTTGGTTGACCAAACCATGTAGTTCAAGTTAGCATTCGTGGAACAAACCATATGAGCAGTCAACTGAACCTAAGTCATAGTCGACCGAACCTACGAAAGGTTCAAAATTGCCTTGAGATGATTGACCAAATCCATAGTTCAAAATTGTCACGATCGACCAAACTTATAAAAGTGGTCGACCGAATCTTTTCCTTGGTCGACCGAACCTCTCAGGTTGTGTAGAAACACGAACTCAAAAAATAAAATAAAATAAATATAAAAGAGAGAAACAAAGGAAAATAAAAGAAAAGGGAAAGAGGTTAGTTGGCAGGGCCAAAACCATCAACGGTTTTAGAGAGCATGAGAAAAATCGTCGTCGATTTTGGGTCAATAAGACGAGTCAACCACAAAATCGTCAACAGTTTTTGTGGATATAGGGAAAATCATCGACCGTTTTTTCCTAGGCTACTCACCTATAAATAGAAGTGAGCTCATTTTTTTAAGAAATTCCAAAAACTATTCTTTTGAGCTCTACTAGGGTTTTAGGATTTCTTCACTATAAGACTCCTATGAGTTCCCTCTTACTCCTGGATCACTCTCTCTCCTCCCAGCAGATAGGATCTCGTGTTTCTACCGGTTCAAAAAGCTAGGGTTTCGAATTTTTTGGTTCGTTTTAGTTTCCTTTTCAGAATCTGGTAAGGGGATTAAGTTAAGTCAGCTTTTTAAAAAATTTGAACCGTATGAAATGTTTTTGGGGTAAGTATATTTATGTTTTTAGTTGATGCTTTGAAAACCGACCACTTAAAACAAGCCTTTTTCAAACCTAGGATATATGTATGCTATTTTGAATAAAAATGAACAGTGGGAAACTTGGTTTTATTTTCTAAACCGAATATACTATGTTTTCTTGATTGCCTACGGGCCATGTTCAAATATTGAAACTTGTGTGGCAGGTAAATTATATGTAGGTATTATTTTAAAACCAAAATTGGGAATGTTTGTGAAATATTGGAACTATTTATGAAAACACAGGGATTTGATATAACGGCCACAAGGGCCGGGATTTGATATAGCAGCTGTGAGCCAAGTTTTATATGACGGCCGCGAGGGCCAAGATTATGTTTAGTGGCTGTGAGCCGAGATTTATATGATGGCCGCGAGGGCCGGGATTATGTTTTAAAGAAAGTTATTAAATGACAAGCTTTATATGAAATGAGTTTGA
Organism: Malania oleifera; assembly: GCF_029873635.1. Lineage (NCBI taxonomy): Eukaryota > Viridiplantae > Streptophyta > Magnoliopsida > Santalales > Ximeniaceae > Malania > Malania oleifera. The sequence goes on from NC_080428.1 coordinate 60,395,394, forward strand.
AATATAGTTTTATTACTTAAATTGCATGATATGCTTTAGGAATCCTGAGGACTAGATATGTTATGAGCACGATACCATTGCTAGAGATTCAGTATATGGCCACGTGTGCCCACACTGTTCTAGATAGCAGTGCAGGATGGTTTCAGTCGATTAGCCTCAGTAGAGGGTGTACCTTCCCTAGAAGACTGAACTTTCAAGATGTGGTAAGGCAATCGGAACCCCGCAAGCAAGTTGCGGATGCCTGCGTAGTTGTAGTAGATGCAGACGTATGTTTTGACTTAGTCTGGGTTGATATCCCCCAAGGCTAAGTCCAGCCTTTGGGCCACACAACCCGTGCCATGGAGGAAGTAAATGGTGTTAGTCACAGGGATTATCTTTTATGCATATCTGTAGATTTATGTAAATGATGTTACTTATTTAGTGAACTGTTTATACAATGGAAACAAGGCAAACATTTTCAACTGTATAAAGTTAGTACGATGTAAAGTATCTATTTTCAATTAAATGAAGAATGGATGTTTTCTATAAACACCAAATGTATGCTGACCACACACTGATATTAACTTAAGCTTTCTTACTGAGAGGTGTCTCACCCTAATATACAAATTATCTTTTCAGGACCATATTGAGGTCAAGTTTACCAAACCCCGGGGTAGTTGATAGCCAATTAAGAGTCTTGTGAGTGTTATAAGAACTCTGTATATGTTTTGGGTTTGAAGACCTAACTATGTGATATGGTTGTATAGACTGAGATGGGATTTGTGTTGTATTATGGATTATAGTATTGATGTTTGGAAACCTTTATGTATAAAGTATATTTAGAACTCTAATAATGTATGTTTGGAGAGTGTTTCATTATTTCCGCTGCATTTATTATGATGATTATTGTATTAGGTACTCAGATGTCACTAAAGTAGCACCCCGGGCCCACATGGCGGGTCGGGGCGTTACAGGTGGTATCAGAGCCTAGGTTTGCTAGGTTCTACAGATTTTGTCAGTATATAATTACCAAAGTATAAGTTGAGACAATTTAAGGATGAGAGTGGTTAGGTTAGGTGAGTCTTTGTCTGCAAGCTTTGATAAGGTAGCCTTTCGATGATCTTCTGCGTTTTTCCTGGAATGACGATTTCAGGAAAACCACAGTAAATTCATCAATAGTGTCGTTTTTGGGTTGAGAGACTGGAGCTCAAAAATTTAGGATTGGGTGAGTAGATGTTAGTCCCAGAGTTGTGATTAAGGACCGATATGTTGATTGAACTAAGGGTATATGAGCAACAGAGGGTAGTATGGTTTGCAGGAGGCAAACCGTCAACAGTTTCCTGGGGGAAATATCGAACCATTGACGGTTTTCTTCAAAGGAGGTTCTCAGTAATTTAGGTTTTTTGTCAATGGTTTTGGAACCTTTTTTACAAACCATCGACAATTTTGTGGCAGGAATGTGTGAATGATTCTTTGTAACTATGAACTCGTATGTTATATTATTTGTCGTTCCATACTTGTATCAACCATGATAAATGTGGAATTTCTAAGTCAGTTTCTATCCTATCTTTTTTTATGGATCCCAGGGGAAAGGAGATTATGGCTGGAGGGGATAATCATGTGAATACCTCCAGTGAAGATGATGTTAAGGCTTCGGCAGTGCTGCGCAGTATAGCACAACAGGCTAGGAAGGAAACTCAGAGGGATTCTCGAGTAGGGTTAGCTAGCGGCTGATAGAGGCTGCACATTACAGTAGTTTACTCGAACGATTCTGCAAGCATTTTCTAGAGGACTGAACCTGATTGTGGCTGAAGATTGGGTTTAGGAGATAGAGGAGCTCTTGGGTATGCTGGAATGTACAATGGAACAGAAAGTGCGGTTTGCCACCTTTAAATTGGTAGAGGAGGCGAATAGATGGTGGAGATCGGCTAAGCTGGTGGAGAAACAGCGACCAACGTATGCATCTATTACCTGAAGCCATTTCAAGGAGGTCTTCTTCTGCAAATACTTCCCTTTTGCCACTAGAGTGGTGATGGCAGAGGAGTTCCTGCATCTGACGCAGGGGTCCATAACTGTGCAGCAGTATGTGGCTAAGTTTGTAGAGCTATCCCGTTTCGCTCTACATATAGTCCTAGAGGAGACAAAGAAGGCTCGGATGTTTAAGAGAGGTCTAAGGCAAAGTATACGATTGCAGGTGGTGGAATTACTAACGTAGTGTAATGACCTGAAGTATAATGGTATTTAAATAATAATTAAGAGAGAAAGAAAAATGGAAAAACTAAAAGAGGCGGCAGCAGATTTCATCAACGAACGCGAAGCATTCTTCGACGACATTGTATATTGGGCTCGTCGATGAAAGTGCGCTTCTTCGATGAGAAAATACCGATAAACTATTTGCCCATCTCTGAATTTCATCGACGAAGGGGAGAGTTCGTCGACGAATTGACTCTTGACCTCGTCGACGAGGTGACGTGGCTTGTCAACAAAGGTCAGTGTATAAATAGGTTAAACTTCATTTTTGGGCTAGAAAATGACGTGTCAAGCCTCTCTCTCTCCTCCCTTCGGTTTCTCCTCCTTCTCTCTAATTTTTAGGGCCGGATTTACGCCAGTTCAACGATCAGAGGCCACCACGACACTCCTTGAAAAGTTCTCTGTATATCTGTCAGAGTGGATCATTGGTGGGGCTAGTTCAAAATTCATTCCTGAGTTATAGGAAAGGATATTCACAGAGAAATACTAAAGTTTAGTTCTGTGAGTTATTATTTTCAGGGAGTTGAATAGGGAACCCTGTGAGTGCAGGACCGGTATTTTAGGGGGTTTCTTTTCAGTGTCATGTAAGGGAGTAAACTAAAACAATTATTTTCCATGCAAATTATATTATTAGTATTTATGAGCAAATTTATTTTTTCGAAGCATGTATAATATATATTAAGAAATTGGTAATAATGCATGCTTGGGAAAATACTGCTATTATGTTGAAAAGTATATATATTAGTCTGATATGCCAGGAAATATGATTTTTAGAATGGAATGTACAGTTTATTCAGCATTGTGTGGCATGAGTATTATTTTACCTGAAAAGTATTATGTTATGGAAATTTAACGAATAAAGCATGTTTTTATAGATTATGAAATAATACAGTACATTATGATTTTGAAAATACATGATAATTGATTTATTTATTCAGAATGATATGTATGAGATATTCGACGCAAGGTCGTGATTGATAGCCGGCGCAAGGCCATGTTTTACGTATGATTTTGGCACAAGTTTGTATTTATGAAATGTTTGGCGCAAGGCCGTATTTATGAAATTATAGAAAATGCTATCAATCCATTTATGTTAAACACTATATTATCATGTATTATATGTTATCAGAACCCAGATGTTAGTTTAGTTCAATTTTAGGAGCTCGGTCTTGTAGCTATATAGATTTGATATCTATGTTCAGATTGATGCTAACCACCCCACGAGGGGGTGGGAGATGGATAGTCGATGTGGCTTTCAATGTAGAGTTGTAGACATCCACCTGGCAGTCTAAACCAAGGTGTGGTGGGCCCATCGTACTTATAGACATTTTTGACTTGACAGTGGTCGGCCAGCCACTGTCGGGTCCCACCTTCGGGTTGCACAACCCGTCATGCGGGGTAATACATGACATCAGCTAGCTATTCATCCTGGATATGTTTTCAGTATTATGAGTTATACCACAGTTATGATTAGTATGATTTATTAAAAATATGAAGGTATACGTTTATGCAGTTATTAAATGATTAATGTTTTCTGGTATAAAGAATGTACTGTATATCTATATTATCATTAAATATTCATGTTGTCACATAGATATATTTAGTTTATTTTCCCTTACTGAGAAGTGTCTCACCCCCAAACTTACATAATTTTCAGGAAACCCAGAAGGACCAGCGGGTCGTGGCCACCGTTGAGCCTGTTGTACCACCCTGTTAGGAGGGTAGGTTTGAACTAGGATCAATGGTCTTGTTGTAGGATCCTAGGAAATACTTTTGGTATTTTTTGATATTTTTGGAGATTGTATATAAACACAGTGTTTTGAATTATTGTTAACTCTGGTATTATGTATTTTTTGGTAATGAGGTTGATGATTTACATTTACTGCTGCCTAGGTTCCGCTGTGTATGACAGGTGTCCCCCGCTACCCACGGGTTCGGGTTAACTATTTTACTTATTATTTTTTATTATATGATTAGATAAGCAGGTCGTTACACGTTGAATTTCACCGATCGAGCGTATCACCCTAGGGAGCGCCAGTGTTGTTCGTGAAGAAGAAGGATGGGTCGATGAGGATATGCATCGACTACAGGGGGATTAATAAGGAGAAAGTGAAGAATAAATACTTGTTACCTTGTATTGACGACCTGTTTGACCTATTGAAAGGTACTCGGGTTTTCTCTAAAATCGATTTGCGATCCAAGTATCATCAGTTGAAGGTGAAATTAGAGGATATATCGAAGATAGATCTCCAAACCTGGTATGGCCATTACGAATTTCTGGTTATGTCGTTCGGATTGACGAATGCGCCTGCAGCATTCATGGACCTGATGAATAGGTTGTTCCATAAGTACTTAGATCAGTCTGTGGTAGTATTCATTGATGACATCCTAGTTTATTCGAGGAGTACTATAGAGCATGAAGCTCATTTGAGGCTGGTACTTCAGGTACTTAGAGAGAAGAGATTATTTGCTAAATTCAAGAAATTCCAGTTTTAGCTGGAACAGGTTGCATTTCTGGGACATCTAGTGTCCAGGGAAGGAATTTCAGTAGACCCGAGCAAAGTAGAGGTGGTAGTTAATTGGTCAAGACTGAAGAACGTGCATGAGATTAGAAGTTTCTTAGGTCCGGCTAGGAACTATCGCCGGTTCGTTGAGGACTTTTCAAAATTGTTAGGTCCTCTAATGCAACTTACGAAGAAGAATAGTAAGTTTGAGTGGATTGGGGAATGCGAGCAGAGCTTCCAAGATTTGAAGCAACGGTTAGTCACGGCCCCAATGTTGACCATTCCATCAGGGGATGGTGGTTACGTGATCTATAGTGACGCATCCTAGAAAGGGCTTGGATGTGTTTTGATGCAATAGATAAAATTTATTACATATGCTTCTCGTTAACTTAAAACTTAAGGAGTATGAGGAGAACTACCCCACGCATAACTTAGAGCTGATAGCAGTGGTATTTGCACTAAAGATCTGCCGGCACTATTTATATGGTGAGAAGTGCAAGATCTTTACTGATCATAAGAGTCTCAAATACTTCTTCACCCAAAAGGAGTTGAATATGAGGCAACACAAGTAGCTTGAATTGATTAAATACTACGACTGTACTATTAGTTACCACCCTAAGAAAGCTAACGTGGTAGCTGATGCTTTGAGTCGGAAGTCAGTGCCCGCATCAATCTCAGCAATTGGGGTTCAGCGCCAAATCAAGATGGACCTGGAGAGGTTAGGTGTAGAGTTAGTAGAAGGAAATAACCGGGCGTTCATTATTGGCTTCGTAGGGCAACCAACCTTATGAGATAGGATCAGATCAGCTCAAATGAAAGATCCAAAGCTGGCAAAGCTTATGAGTGGAAGACAAGATGGGTTGAATGCATATTTCAATGTCACATATGATGGGGTGTTGAGATTTCACACCAGGATCTGCGTACCAAATAATGTTGAGATTAAACAAACCAGTCCACACCAGGGTCTGCATACCAAATAATGCTGAGATTAAACAACCATCTTGGAAGAGGCACATCACTCTTTATATACGGTGCATCCAGGGAGCATAAAGATGTACAGTGATCTGTGGGAATCTTTTTGGTGGTTTAACATGAAAAAAGAGATCGCTCATTTTGTAAGCAGTAGTTGACATGTCAATAGGTAAAAGCAGAGCACCAGAGGCCAGCAGGATCACTTCAGCAACTTGACTTCCCAAAGTGGAAGTGGGAGTATATCTCGATGGACTTTGTGTTGGGATTACCTTCGGTGGTGCATGGGCAGAATGCTATATAAGTTATTATGGATTAGCTGACGAAGACTACGCACTTTGTTCCGATCAGTGTCAATTACTCCATGGATAGGTTGGCAAAGTTTTATGTATAGGAGATAGTACGGCTTCATGGTGTCCCAGTTTCTATAGTTTTAGATCGAGATCCAAGGTTCACCTCTCGATTCTAGAAGAGTTTGCAAGACGCCTTGGGATCTCAACTCACCTTCAGTACCATGTTTCACCCGCAGATGGATAGACAGTCTAAGAGGATCATTTAGATTCTGGAGGATATGTTATGGGTGTGTGTGCTCGATTTCGGTGGTAGTTGGATTAGATATCTGTCATTAATTGAGTTCGCATATAACAATAGTTATTAGGCTAATATCAAGATGGCACCATTTAAGGCTTTGTATGGTCGCCGGTGTTGATCTTTGTTGTATTGGGATGAGGTGGGTGAGCGGCAGGTTTTGGGGCCAGAATTAGTTCAGCAGACCTCTACAAAGGTTGAGCTCATCGGGAAGAGGATAAAAGTAGCTTATAGTTGGTAGAAGAGTTACGCAGATACTCGCCAAAGGTAACTATAGTTCGAGATCAGGGATATGGTATTCTTGAGGGTTACTTCGATGAAGGGAGTGATGAGGTTCTGGAAGAAAGGCAAGATGAGCCCTCGGTATATTGGGCCGTTTGAGATCCTAGAAAGGATTGGTCCAGTTGCCTATCAAGTGGCGTTACCCCCAGCATTGTCTAGAGTTTACAACGTCTTCCACATATCAGTGCTAAGGAAGTATCTGTCAGATCCATTGCACGTGATCAGCTATGAACCCTTAAAGATTGGGGATGTTTTGACTTATAAGGAGGTACCAGTTCAAACTCTAGATTGGAAATACAGGAACTGCATACTAAGGAAATAGCGTTAGTGAAAGTGTTGTGCTGTAATCATGCGGTCGAGGAGGTTTCGTGGGAGTTAGAGACACAAATACACCAGAAGTATCCACAGCTTTTCAGATAGGATTAGTATTAGACAAACCAGCACAATTGCACAAGTAGGTGTTAGTTTTATAGTAAAAATGTTTTATTATATCGATTGGGTTCATCCCGTAAATTGAACTGGTGAGTCTCAGCCCCGTAAGTGAGACCGGTTGGGTTCAACCTGTAAATTGAACTGGAGAGTTTCCGCCCCGTAAGAGAGACAAGTTGGGCTCAGCCTTGTAAATGAGTTAGGGTTTACCTTGCCCCATAAGGAAAGGTTGTAAATGGCTTCTGCTCCGCCCGTTTAAGTGAGCAGGGATAGTGTAATCTTTGAGGGATATGCCCAAGGTAGGGACGTAGGCTGGTTTGGTCGAACCTCGATAACAAATATTGTGTGTCACTCTCTCTCTATCTTATTTAAATTTATGCACTTTACTTTCCGCACATGTATGCTTGTTCATATTTACTGTCATAACTATTTGCATAAACATATATAATTTGAATAAGATACTGCAAACGTATGTGCTTGTTTTCACTGCTTAAATTATTTTACACACACGCTTACACTTTTGAATGGGATATGATATGTGTTGAATCGATACATAGTTTAAATTAGGTAAAAAGTTTTGAAACCCAATTCACCCCACTCTTAGAATCACACCAATTCCAACAGAAGAGATTTTTTATCGCAATTTCGAATTTGGGGGACTGACTTTGTTTTTCCTTTTTCTTAGAGTCATCCTGTTTGTCCACTCTTTGAGTAGTTAGAATGTAGCTTGGCTTAATGTTGATCCCTCTATTTCATGGAGTTGTACTTACTGAAAGTTCAAGCTCCTTTCTTGTCTCTTCCTTTATTAATGCATTTGTCCTTTTTCAAAAAAAAAAAATCAAGATTAATTTTTTTGTAATTTTTTTCTAGTTGAGATTGATAAAATTAACAATGCCCCTAAGACCATCCAACATTGAATATTTAAAAAAAAAAAATGGCTACACTTGCGCTTAAATCTAGGAGAGATCTCATGTTATGCAAAGGGTATGAATTAAAAAAGTAGATCTTAAATTAAATTATTGAGTTATAAGATTTTAGATAAGTAAAAAAAAAAATTTATGTGTTAAATCAAAATATTTAACCATATATTTGAATATAGGTCACGAAAATTTTAAAAAAGACCAAATAACCATCATGTGGTATAATGCAAGTCATCGTTGATTTGCAAGTGTCTTCCTCTCTTTCAGGTATCACCCATTAATCACCATGCCAATTTTCTAGCTTTCCAATTGCTACTATTTAACTAAATTTTTTCAAAATTAAAAAAATGAAGAAATAGGAAAGAAATTGCCAAAACGATACCATGACAAACTGACATACAAAGGGTGACTATTATTTTTGCTAGCTCGGGTCATGGCAAAAATACACAGACAACAAAAGTTCCCTCGTCAGGAACATATTACATATTTCATCATAACTAGCTACAGATCACGCTCAGGGAGATGTGCACTGGCTGGAGCCGTCAGCTGATTCGAAGGCGAAAGGTCCAACAGTGAAAAGAGTTAGTGGCTTCTCCTCCTGCGACAACTTCAATAAGCTGCTGTTGGGATCGTTTGCGTCGAGAGGTTTCGCCGTAACGAAGAAATTGGCGAGCCTGGTGCGTAGATTGTATTGAGGAGGCTTCTCCTCCATATGGATCAAATCGGCACCGTTCAAGCCGCCATTGAGGTCAGTGGCGACGCTGCAAGACTTTTCTAATGGCGAAGAAACGATGAATACCTTGCATTTGTGGGCATCGTCCTTGGAGAAGGTGGTTGGTGCCTGGATGTAGAACTTGCCGTCCTCATCAGTTGCAGCCTCCTGCATAAATGGGTGCTTGACATTGTTGCATTGGACTTTCACGACGGCACCTGCATGCATGGGAAGCAAAAAATTCCGGCCATTGACCATTTATTTTTAATTATTTTAGTTAAGCAATTATAGTTTTGCCCTAAAGACATAATAATCAAAAATTTGGGATTCGTGTAGAATTGAAACCAAGACATTTCACTATGAAGAGGCTGTGCAGCTCGTCTATATCCACTAGAGCCAAATTTTAGAAGCAAACAATTTTGGACTTACCGCGAAGTGGTGAAGCACCAGAGGGGGAATCAACCCGGCCACCAACCTTGTTGCAAGACTTGCAGTAAACAACGCCCTGCACAGCCACAAAATGAGTATTTTTGGAGGGGAGAGGAGGAATTATAATCTCAGAGGGTGGTAAAGGGCCGGTATCTCCTGACGGCAAAGGACCGCCGGGAAAACCCGGGGGACAAGGAGGGGGTTCAAACCCAGGAATAGGCGGGAAAGAAGCCAAGTGGCGCGGATGCAGTGGCTCAGGGAGGGGAGCAGGGGTGGGGCCAAGGTTGCAAGGAAAGGGAAACGGACCCCATGAGAAATGTGGCTGTGGTGACGGCGCCGGCGGTTCAAGCACCGGGTCACCATGGATGGTGAGGCAACTCAGCGAGAGCAACGAGAGCTGCAAAAGCACCAGAGCTTTTGGTTGAAGAAAACCACCCATCCTTGTATGGATGGTTGAAAGGTAGAGAAGGGTTTTTAATGGGTTTAAGGCGAAATCAGCTGCCGTTAATTTGTTGGTAAATGAGAAAATAGCTTTATTAACCTAGAGAAATTATACAGGATATTTCCCTTTACGTGAGACAAAATGATCCATCATTCTAATATAAAATTTATTTTTTAAATAAATATATAATTTAGAAAACAAAAACAGAGCAGGAAGAGATGGCTTCCATAATTTCTGCTGGTTGATATATACTTTGGGCAATCGCTGTTCCAGAGGGAGGGCACTTGCTTTTCTGCATGGGCGATGTCTTGACCTGCGGCGCAGTTTGGCTCAGTTTATTCCGGCATGATTGTTCATTTCAGTATTTTTACCATATTTTTGTTTGGGTTGAGATCAAAACATTGTATCACTTTTCACATGCGTCTAGGATATGGCTCCTTGTAGTGTGGGATTTATATGTTCCTGTTCCTTTGACTTAAGGGTTTCGCAGAGAAATAGAAAATCTAGAAATAAATAAAACCATTTTCATCATATATATTTTTCAAATGTTGCAATTGGCACTGAAATGTTGAAATTAATGAAATTTAAAATAGAAATTTTATGTATTAGTTTATTCAATTGATACTCCATTTGTCATTTTTTAAAAATATAAATGATTTCTCATATATTTATTTATTTTAAATAATTATAACATATTTTTATGTTGGATGGAGATGACGACCAGGAAATCAACTTTTCTGGAGATGATCCATTAATTATGGCAAAATTTATTCCATTTGTTTGATCAATCACTTTAAGTGGTGTAAGAAAGTTGTTTGAACATGTTTTTTTTTTTTTTGTTTTGATAGAAAGATTAATAAGATAAAGAAAAAAAGGTATCAAAATTTATTTGATTTGATTGTTATCAATCACTTTAAGTTGAGTGAGAAAGTTAGAACAACATGATTTTTGTTATTTTAACATAAAGACTAAAAAAAAGTGTAATCCTTTCAATGCGTCTATCTGATTGTGGAGTTGTCTCACGTGTAATGCAAAATTTATCACATTGCTCGATGATATATATTTATATATATATTTCCAATTCCTTAAAATAAATGGTGGTGGCTAACCCATTACATTTCACCTATTATACAATTCGAAACATTACACCATGTTCAAACTTTATACATTGAGCACATAAATTTCAAATCTAAAATAAAATGGATGAAATTTAATTATATGAATTTCATGTTAAAATTTTATGAACTGATATAACCTACTTTAGAAAATTGAAATTAAATCAAAGATTGAGTCTTTCAAAGTATCAAAACAAAAGCTCGTGATGGTATGTCGTCATTGTATTTCTTATTGAGCCCTAGTGAAATTAGGTAAGTGTAAGCCTTGTGTGTATGGATCATCCATGATGGGTAGGGCTTTCGTGGGACTATATATAAATACAATAAGAGACTGATGCCTAATGCTATATGGTGGTCCTTATCAAGTCATAACTGAAGAGAGTAGTCTGTTCTTCACACATACATGCATGATTTCATGCCCAAGCAGGGGTCATTTTATAGATTTGATGATGTAAGGTATGTGTTGCCTAAAAAACCGTGATTAGTTTTATGTTCATATAATTATGGAGGGATTAGAACGGTAGGATTAGGACGTTACCTGTCGCGACATCCCTTTTGGAGCAGATGTTGCCTCGGGGAGGCAAGAGAATAAAATATAATTTTTGAAAACTTTGAATTTGGAGTCGCCACTAACCTATTTTTCTTTGGTGCGGTTAGAACACCTAATTACTACTTATTTAATTAGTCTTTATACTAAACCTAGGTCAAGAAACCAGTAGTCTCAGTCTGCATATATCAGGATTGAGATCGGGAGTTCGATTATGCGAGAGGAAGGTATTCGCACCCTTTACACACCTATTCTACGAACGGTACCTAATTAATTAAGAATTATCCCCCAAATTGAATTTAATAACCTTTTAATTAACTTCTTTTAAAATAAATAAACAAATAAATAAATAAGTGAACAAAATTATCAGGAGATTAGAAAATCTAAATGTGACATAGGAATTTCTAATAAGACCTCCAAAAGAGGGGATCTTGTTAGAAAAAACCCCCCTCAAAGCCGATACAGGTGAGATCTAAAAATACTCTATTGCCCTTTTTAAAATAATAGGAACACTGTCAGGAAAAATTGGGGAAAAATGTCAAATTATGTGCAAAAACACCTTTTAAAAAAATATCCCCTTATTTTTCAAAATTTTTGCAAAATCTTTTTTTGGAATTTTAAAATATTTTTCTATGATTTTTTTTGGGATTTTACAAGATTTCTTTATTTATTTTGGCTCCAAGCAGCCCAAATTTTTATTTTTATTTTTTTACCTTCAAAAATTTTTCCTGATTTTTTATTTATTTTTTTTATGATTTTAAAAAAATATTCTTCTCAATTTAAAATTTTAATAAACAAATAAATACATAAAAATAAAAAAATAAAAAAAAAAGATTGATTCGAATGGTCTGAACCGATTCAGGTGGTGGGCCATGTGGCAGATATGTTTTATTTTATTTTTTCTCTCCTTTTTTCTACCATGGGGTGACGTTATTCTGACGTCACCCGAACCACATGTCACTTCTGAGTGGCTCTGAGAAAGTAATAAGGATTGCTAACGTGGCAAATTTTCGCATTGAGTTTGGTGTAGGATAGGAATTAGTTCTAGTACAAGGATTTATTGATTCAAATTATGTAGGAGATTTGGATAACAAAATGTCCACCATAAGTTATATATTCACTATGGCGGGTGGACCTATTTGTTAGAAATCCATGTTACAATCAATTGTTGCATTATCTACCACTGAGGCAAAGTACATGACAGTGGCAACAGCTGCAAAGGAGGCTATGTGGTTGAAGGTATTGATAACTGGACTTGGCATAGAGTAGAAAACTATTCATTTGCATTGTGATAGTTAGAGTGCTATTTACTTAGCAATAAACCAAGTTTATCATACCAAAAAAAAAATGTACATTGCAATCAAATATCACAAGATATAAAATTTGATTGGAACTAATGAAATTCAATTGGTTAAGGTGGCTACATATATAAGAAAATGTAAATGACATGTTGACGAAAGTTGTTACTAAGGAGAAGTTCTTGCATTGCTTGAACTTACTGCATATAACTAGTTGTTGAATAAATTATGTGTGACCTCAAGTAGAGGTATAAATCTAAAGCTCCACAAGGGTGAATATTTGCCAAAGTGGATATTGTTGAATTATGGCATATATTCAAAGGGTATTTACTTGTGTTACAAATGGGAGGGTTCAAGGGCCCACAACCCCTGAGCACTCCATATGTGAGATCTCCTTGTCTGCTTAAACTAAGTTGAGTGGGGGTGTATTGGGGCATGTGAGGGGGAGGGGGAGGGGGGAGGCTGAAGTCCCCTTATGGTATGGTATAGTACATTTATGTCAAGGCGAAATTTAATTGTATATCATATGAGGATATTTTGGGATTTTCATAGGGGCTACATTGTAGCCTATAGTTGAAATAGCAAGACAGTTTTTTGTTTGATAGTGAAAAAGCAGAAAGACTCCATGGATGTAAGCACATTGCCGAACCACGTAAATTCATGTTCTTCTTCCTTCTTTTGATTTTCTCTAATTCTTGTATTTTTTGTGTATGTGCGGACATAATTTTAAAGTGTAATTTTACGATAGCATGGAATTGCAACTAACCTAATATTCTTTTAGGTGTGGTTAAATCACCTAATTGCTAGTAATTAATTAGTTTCTAAGTTAACACAGGACCAAGAAACAAGTAGTCATCATTTGAGCTACCAGAGAAGTTTAGGAATATAATTGCGTAAGAGAACTAGTTGTTGGCTTTTTGAATCTGATCCCTGTTTTTATGCTAACAAAGCACACGTTACTTATGTGTGTATGTAGTGATTGAACAGATCTTTAATTCAAACACACACATAAGGTGAAGTGGAAGTCAGGAGGAACTTCAAGCTTATCATCATTCTGCTGTATTCCATGAAGATTGAAGAGCAAAAGATGAAAACATTCATTTTAATTTGTATTGCATTTAAGTTCTCTTATTATTTGGTCTGTAATAATGCATGTGTAACAACCTACTTTACTTACCAAATAATAAGACATATTATAATAATATAGTCAACCCGAACCCATGGTAACAGGAATTCACCTAACATACACAGCGGAAACCTAGGCAGCAGTAAATATAAATTACATCAACCAGCCATACAGAACATAATACCAAAGTCAACTACATTCCAAAATACTGCGTTTATTTACAATCTCCAAATATCACAGAAATATATACATATCTAGGAACCCACAACATACAACCCCTGATCTAGATCAAAACTTACCCTCCTAGCGAGTAGCACCAAAGTAACTCAATGGCAGCCTCGATCCGTAGGTCTATCTAGATTTCCAAAAAAATTATTTAAGCTGGGGGTGAGACACCTCTCAGTAAGGGAAAATAAACTAAATACAGTTGTGTGACAATATGAATATTTAGTACTATATTAGAAATACAATACATTTTTGCATAATAGAAAACATTAATCATAACATAACTGAGTAAAACACATATACTTCATAATTTCTAATAGATCATTCTGTTCAAGAATTGTTTGATATAGCTAATAATACTAAAATTTACCTAAAATGTATAACTAGCTGATGTCATGTATTACCCCCCATGACGGGTTGTGCAGCCCAAAGAAGGGACCCAATAATGGTTGGTCGACCACTATCGAGTCAAAAATGTATGTAAGTACGATGGGCCTGCCACACCCTGGTCCGGACTGCCAGGTGGACGTCTACAACACTACACTGAAAGCCACATCGACTATCCATCGCCCACCCCCTCTACTAGCAGGAGCGGTTAGCACAAGTCTGAACTGTAATAATCTAATCTGTATAGTTACAGTATTGTGCTCCTGAAACTAAACTGAACTATCATCCGGATTCTGATAACATATAATACATGATAATATACAGTTTAACGTAAATTGATTGATAGCATTTTCTGTAATATCATAAATACATACAGCCTTGCGCCGTTTACTTTCATATCTACGGCCTTGTGCCGAAATCATACATATATACGACCTTGCGCCAAAATCATACATCATACATAGTCTTGGGCCAGCTATCAATCATGGCCTTGCGCCGAACCTTTCATACATATCAATCTAAATAAATAATTTGTTTATCATGTATTTTAAAATCATAATGTACTGCATTATTCCATAATTTCTAAAAATTACTGAAATATAATTTATTTGCAAAATTGCTTTGGCATCATATAATTTTTGTAAAAAGAATATTCATGTCACACAATGCTGAATAAAACCATACATTCTATACTGAAATCATATTTTCTGGCATTTTGTACTGAAAACATACATTCTAGTGTAATAGCAATATTTTCCCAAATATACATTTTCTCAGTGATATTTACATACAATACATGCTTTCTAAACATAAATTTACTAATGATTTCATGAAAAAGTTATTGCTTTAGTTTATTCCCTTACCTGATTTCCAAAATAAAACCCGCTAAAATATATTGGTCCTGCACCCACAGGGTTCCCCGTTCAATACCCTGAAAACAACATCTCCCAGAACCAAACTTCAATATTTCTTCGTGAATAACATTTCCTACAACTATGGAAAGATCAAATTCTGAATAAAAAGTCTTATCTTGAATTTGGGATGAATTTCAAAGTAGCCCCACCAACGATCCACTCCAGCAGATTTGTAAAGAACTTCTCCAAAAGTGTCATGGTGGCTTCAGATCATCAAACCGGTAAGAAACCGGCCCAAAATCCTAGAGAGAAGGAAAAAGGGACGAATTAAGGAGAGGGAGAAGAATTTTCGCACAATTTCTAGCCAAAAAATGAGGGTTAGACCTATTTATACACTGACCTTCGTCGATGAGCCACGTCACTTCATCGGCAAGGTCAAGAAGGTAATTCATCGATGAACTCTCCCCTCATCGACGAAATTCAGAATTTCCAAAAACATCCTTTCGGTATCTTTTCATCGACGAGACACATCCATGTCTACAAGCACCTCATGAGCTCTCGTCGACGAATCCCTTGTCTTCGTCGATGAGGCCCTGCTTAATTACCTTCTTTAATTCATTTTTCCTCTTTCTTCCATTATTTAAATACCATAATTCTCTGGGTCACTACATTCTCCCCTCCTTATAAAATTTCGTCCTCGAAATTTACTATCCATATAACTTATCATCCCTTAAAGGCAAAACAGTTTACTTATTTTATTACTTACCCTCACTTATGGCGGAGGAATACTGTGGTTACATTTCAAGTTCCAGGAGATTACATGCATAAAATAAAATTCCCCCAAAACCAAAAGACTACTCATTAACCTAATTATTACATGTACCTACAAAAGAAATACTGTATAATTACTTACATTTTCCTGGTTATATTTGAACTTCTTAGAACAATTGTGGGTATTTCTGTCTGATTTGTTCCTCAAGCTCCCAAGAAGCCTCTTCTATTGCATGATTCCTCCATAGAACCTTTACCAAAGGAATATTTTTATTACGTAATTCGTGTTCTATTCTATCCAGAATCTGCACTGGTACCTCCTCATAAACTAGTGAATCACTAAGTTCTAATTCACCATAACTAATTATATGACAAGGTTCTAGGACGTATTTCCTCAACATGGTAACATGGAATACGTCATGCATCCTAGATAACATAGGTAGTAAAGCTAACCTATAAGCAATCGGCCCCACTTTCTCTAAAATATCAAATGGACTGATGAACCTAGGGCTAAGTTTACCCTTTCTTCCAAACCTTATAACTCGTTTTAACGGAGTTATCTTCAAAAATACATGATCACCAACATCGAATTCTAAATTCCTGTGGCGATTATCGGCATAACTCTTTTTTTGACTCTGAGCTGTACTCATTCTATCTCTGATGAGCCGAACCTTATCATACGCTTACTGCACTAATTCTGGTCCCACAACTCGCCGCTCACCCGTATCGTCCCAATATAGAGGAGAATGACATCTCCTACCGTACAGTGCTTCAAACGGTGTCATACTAATGCTAGCCTAGTAACTATATTATACGCAAATTCTACCAGCGGCATGAACTGAGTCCAACTACCCCCAAAGTTTAGCACACATGCTCGAAGCATATCTTCTAATATCTGTATCGTCCTCTGAGTCTACCCATCTGATTGCGGATGGAATATCGTGCTAAAAGATAATTGAGACCCTAAAGCTTCCTGCAAGCTCTTCCAAAATCAAGACGTGAAACGCGAGTCTCAATCTGACACTATAAACACTGGCACCCCATGAGAACGGACTATCTCTTGAATATAAATCTCCACCGAACAATTAAGGGAATAGCTTATCTTGATAGGAAGGAAATGGGTGGTCTTAGTCAACCGATCTACAATCACCCAAATCACATTCTGGCCATGCAATGCGATGGCAGACCTGAAACAAAATCCATGGATATATGATCTCACTTCCACTCTAAGATAAATAGTGGCTACAACTGACCTGCCGGCCTCTGGTGCTCAGCTTTTACTTGCTAGTAGGTCAGACACTGTGCTACATACTCGGCAATCTCCTTCTTCATACCACTCCACCAGTAAGACTCTCGTAGATCTCTGTACATTTTCGTACTGTCGGGATGAACTGTGTACAAAGATCTGTAAGTCTCCTCTAAAATGCTCTTCCTGATGTTAGGATCAGTAGGAACACACAATCTGGAACGAAACCATAAAGCTCCTTCATTTGTAATGCATAATTCCTCTCTTTGTCCAGTCTGTACTTTAACCATCACCTTTGCTAATTTTAGGTCTTCCTTATGAGCGGCTTTAATCCTTTCCTACAGAGTAGGTTGCACTACTAAATTTGCGATACATACATGTGGGTTAATCTCAACTAGTTTGATGTCGAGTCTCTCCAGATCCATCATAATCGGATACTGGATCTCCATAACTGTCAATGCTGAACCTACAGACTTCTTGTTTGGTGCATCAGCTACCACGTTTGCTTTCGCTGGGTGGTAAGTGATAATACAATCAAAATATTTAATTAACTCTAACTACCATCTCTGTCTCATATTTAATTCCTTCTGAGTGAAGAAGTACTTTAAACTCTTATGGTCGGAGAAAATTTCTCACTGCTCGCCATACAGGTAATGCCTCCAAATCTTCAATGCATGTACTATTACAGCTAGTTCAAGATCATGGGTAGGGTAGTTCTTTTCATATTCTTTCAGCTTCCTGGAAGCATACGCCACCACCCTGTCATGCTGCATCAATACACAGCCAAGTCCCTTCAATGATGCATCACTGTAAATGACATAACCCCCACTCCCTGACAGGATGATTAGTACTGGTGCTGTGACTAGCCTCTGCTTTAATTCCTGAAAACTCTGCTCACAATTATTGTCCCATTCAAATCTGACATTCTTCCTAGTAAGTCGTGTCAGAGGACTTGATAAAGTTGAGAATCCTTCAAAAAAATGACGGTAGTAACCAACTAACCCCAAGAAACTCCTAATCTCCTAGACGTTCCTCGATTTAACTCAATTCACAACCGCATCAATCTTACTGGGATCCACAGAAATTCCGTCCCCTGAGATAACATGCCCCAAAAACACAACCTTCTTGAGCCATAATTCGCATTTACTGAATTTAGCATACAACTTCTTTTCCCTGAGCATCTGAAAAACTTGTCTCAAATGCATCTCATGCTCCTCATAACTCCTCAAATAAACCAGTACGTCATTAATAAAAATAACAACAAACTGGTCTAAAAATGGATGGAAGATCCTATTCATTAAATCCATGAATATTGCAGAAGCATTCGTCAGACCAAACGGCATAACAAGGAACTCGATCGTAATGTCCATACCTGGTCCTGAAAGTCGTCTTTGATACATCTTCTGCCTTTACTTTCACCTAATGATAACCTGATCTAAGGTCAATCTTAGAATACACTTGTGTACCCTAGAGCTGGTCAAATAGATCATCTATACGGGGTAGAGGATACTTGTTCTTGATCGTCACTTTATTAATCTCCCTATAATCTATACACATCCTCATAGACTCGTCTTTCTTCTTCACAAATAATACTAGAGCTCCCCATGGAGATATATTAGGTCATATGAAACCCTTATCAAGTAAATCTTACAACTGATCTTTTAATTCTACCAACTCTGCTGGCGCCATTTGGTAAGGTGCTTTAGAAATTAGTGTTGTACCTGGAAGCGGATCAGTGGGAAATCTACCGCACGATCAGGTGGCAAACGCGGTAATTCATATGGAAATACATTTGTAAACTCCTTTACTACTGGCGTACTAGTGAGCTTCACTTCATTCCTTGTTGTTTCCTTCAAAAAGGCCACGAATCCCTGACAACCACTCAGGAGCAGTCTCCTCACCTAAATAGCTGAAACCATCTAAGGTACAGATTGCACTCATGACCCTATAAATCTGAATTCTGATTTTCCTGGAGGTATGAATATCACTTCTCTCGAATGGCAATCTATACTAGCAAAGTTAGCTTCTAGCCAATCCATGCCGAATATGACATCAAAATCATGCATGTCCAGCACTATCAAATCAACAAATAAAATTCTCCCCTAGATATCAACTGGACAGCCACATAGCACCCTACTACACCTCACAGCTGACCTAGTCAGTGTGGTCACTAACAGTTCCATATCTAATAATTGTGTGTCTGCCCCATATAGTTTAATACATCCCAAGGATACAAACGAGTGTGTGGCACCTGAATCAAATAATGCAATGACTTTAAAGGAAAACATACTAATCATACCTGTCACCACATCGCTGGTTGCCTCAACATCACCCGGTGTTAGAGCAAAAACCCTAACTGGAGCCATATTCCTCTACTCGCCTCCACGTGGCGCCTGATAGCCTCCACGAGCAATTCTAGGAGTGGGAGCAGTCCCAATCTGAGCCTGACAATATCTCATCACATACCTTGGCTCACCACACCGATAGCAAATACCTTGCTTGGCACGGTACTCACCCGGGTGTCTCTTCCTATAAGTAAGCCAAGCTGGAAAAGGTTGTACACCCTGGAAACCACCATTCCCCATCTCATACCTCCGGTCTCTGTAGTAGCCACCTCTCTTCCACAAACCATGACCGACCCCCTGCTGGTAACTAGAAGGTGTGGATCTCTTCTTCTATCTCTGCTCTCCGTCCTCTAGTCGCTCCCCAACCTCTGTTATAATGGCCTTATCAATCAGCTCATCAAAATCCTACAACTTTAATATTGACACCTGCTTATATATTTCTCTCCTCAGACCCCTTTCAAATTGTCTTACCTTTTTTGCCTCATCTAGAATAATGTACGGGGAAAAGCAAGATAGTTCTATGAACCTTGTCACGCACTACTACACCATCTGTTGTCCCTGCTTCAGATTCAAGAACTCCTCTATCTTAGCTTCCCTGGACGAGGCCAGAAAATAACTATCGAAGAATATCTCCTTGAATCATTCCCATGTCATCTCCATAGGTACTGTCATCTGCTGCTCTAGGAGTTTCACTCTCGTCCACCATCTTTTGGCCTCCCCAGTCAATTTATATGTAGCGAACAGCACCCTCTACTCCTCAGTACACTGCAATACTACAAATACTTTTTCGATCTCCTACACCCAGTTTTCAGTAATAGCAGGATCAGTTCCTCCTGAGAAAGCCGAAAGATTCATCTTAATGAATTTCTCAATCGAGCTACTGTGGCCTGCATACGAACCACCCAGCTTCCTAGAATTCCTGGAAATTTCAGCCATAACTTGTTGTGCCACGCTGCGTAATACTGCATTTGAATCATCGCCCACAGCGCCTGAGGGTCCAGCACCCTCATTTCCACTAGCATAGGCACTACTGCCTCCAGGGTCCATCCTGAAAAATAATAAACTTAACTTAGAACCCTGTCACCAAAACATATCATCCAACTAGTATAATATATCCTTAACTAATTCATCACTTCTGAACTTAATTCAAGATTCAATCCTGCAACCTAGATACCCAACCCAACGATAGTTTAACATGGCTTTCCTGAAATCGTCACCCCAGGAAAATCACACAAACCATCACAAAAGACCTGCATCTAGACTACAAAACCAGACATCAAATTCCTTTATCCTATACTCAGGTGTTATTACTGCTGCATTCTAGAGTCTACAGAACCTAGCATCCTAGGCTCTGATACCAAACTGTAATGACCTGCTTTACTTACCAAATAATAAGACATATTATAATAATATAGTCAACTCAAACCCACGGTAAGGAGAATTCACCTGACATACACAACGGAAACCTGGGCAGCAGTAAATATAAATTACATCCACCAACCATACAGAACATAATACCAGAATCAACTACATTCTAAAATACTGCGTTTATTTACAATCTCCAAATATCACTGAAATATATACATATATATGAACCCACAACATACAACCCCATACCTTAGATCAAAACTTACCCTCCTAGCGGGTAGCACCAAATTAACTCAACGACGGCCTCAATCTGACGGTCCATCTGGATTTCCTGAAAAATTATTTAAGTTGGGGGCGAGACACCTCTCAGTATGGGAAAATAAATTAAATACAACTGTGTGACAACATGAATATTTAGTACTATAATAGAAATATACTACATTTTTGCATTCTAGAAAAAATTCATCACAACATAACTGATGTATTTTAAAAGGAATTAAAAGAAATTTTTATAACCCAATTCACCCCCTCTCTTGGGAAGCTATTCCTAATTTCAGATCTATTAGAAGAACAAGAGTACTTTCAGCTTTACAAACAGATTTTTCAATTCTTGGATGTATTTTGATTTGCAAAACCATGTATTTATAGGCTTTCAAACTTGTTTCCATGTTGCAAAAGTTTCCTTTGAGAGTTTCCCAAGTTGTTAGAAAAAATAGAACTCAAAACGGCTATATTTTAAAATATTAGAATTTAAAAATTTGCCCATTGAACAGTGTTCAAACGTTTGAAGTCGCGAGTTCAGACGTCTGAATTGCTACTATCTTCTTTATATTCTATCCAGAAAATCTTCAGACGTCTTCACTTAATCTTCAAACGTCTGAACTTAATCTTTAGACATCTGAACTTAATCTTCAGATGTCTGAGGTCGTTCTGTGTATTGTTCAATCATCTGAAGTCCCTCCCGTGAACAGTGTTCAGATGTCTGACAGCAGTGACCCCACTTCAATGTTTTGACCATAACTTTTTCTGTATAACTCCAAATAGGTGTTCTTAGTGTCAAAATAAAGCTAAGAGAAAATCCTACAACTTTAATGTTGACCATTTTTTAAAATAATGAGTTTTTGATAGATAAAAATTCACCTTAGTGCGGCTGAATAAAAACTGACAACAATTGGAAAAACTCTTTTTGATGCTTTTCATTCCAAAAATGATTCTTACCTTTTTAAAATAATTTTTGACTTTATAAAAATATTTTCCAGATATTTTAAAAGGTATTTAGGTCCAAGAAGTTAACCTAAGAGTTTCAAAATATTTCAAACGATATTTTAAACATTAAAGTACTTACATGAAAACTTCTAAGACTTTTCTCATTTTAGGTTCTTGAGTCTTCATGCTTTGTCCTTGGATTGAGTTCATCTTTTCTTCAAGCTTCCATATTCTTTGAGCTTTCTCACTTTGCCTTTCTTTGGCTCTTTTGACTTTAATATGCCTTGACTTTCAAGAACTCATTCAAGTCCTTATATTCTTCAAGGTTTCATATATCTTCTTTAAATCCATGCTTTGACTCTTTTAAGCTTCATTTGATCCTTGTGAGTACTTTGACCTTAATTTCTCATATATGAACCCTGAAATATCATTACTCACACAAATACATTAAATTTCACTTGTTTGTTAGCATCAAAACAAGATAACAAGATTTTAAACCTTGTAAGGCCAACAAGATCATTATGTTCAAAAATTTTCTGATATAGCTAATAATACTAAAATTTACCCTGGATGTATAACTAGCCGATGTCATGTATTACCCCCCATGATGGGTTGTGCAGCTCAAAGGTGGGACCTGACAATGGCCGGCCGACCATTACCGAGTTAAAAATGTCTGTAAGTACGATGGGCCCGCCACACCCTGGTCGGGACTGCCAAGTGGACGTCTACAACTCTACAATGAAAGTCACATCGACTATCCATCTCCCACCCCCTCTACTAGCAAGGGTGGTTAGCACAAGTTTGAACCGTAATAACCTAATCTATATAGTTACGGTTCCGTGCTCCTGAAACTAAACTGAACTATCATTTGGGTTCTGATAACATACAATATATGATAATATACTTTTTAGCATTTTCTGTAATATCATAAATACATAAGGCCTTGCGCCGTTTACTTTCATATCTGCGGCCTTGAGCCGAAATCATACATATATACGGCCTTGCGCCAAAATCATACGTCATACACGGCCTTGCGCCGGCTATCAATCACGGTCTTGCTCCGAACCTTTCATACATATCAATCTGAATAAATAATTTGTTTATCATGTATTTTAAAATCATAGTGTACTGCATTATTTCATAATCTCTAAAAATTACTGAAATATACTTTATTTGCAAAATTTCTTTGGCATCATATAATTTGTGTAAAAAGAATATTCATGCCACACAATGCTGAATAAAATTATACATTCTATACTGAAATCATATTTTCTAGCATTTTATACTAAAAACATACATTCTAGTGTAATAGCAATATTTTCCTAAATATACATTTTCTCAGTGATATTTACATACAATACATGCTTTCTAAACATAAATTTACTAATAATTTCATGGAAAAATTACTACTTTAGTTTATTCTCTTACCTGATTTTCGAAATGAAACCTCCTAAAATATACTGGTCCTACGCCCGCAAGGTTCCCCGTTCAATACCCTAAAAACAACATCTCCCAGAACCAAACTTCAGTATTTCTCCATGAATAACATTTACTACAACTATGGAAAGATCAAATTTCGAATAAAGAGTCTTACCTTGAA
This sequence comes from Malania oleifera, assembly GCF_029873635.1. NCBI lineage: Eukaryota > Viridiplantae > Streptophyta > Magnoliopsida > Santalales > Ximeniaceae > Malania > Malania oleifera. Next base: position 60,418,986 of record NC_080428.1, read on the forward strand.
TTTGGGATGAATTTCAAAGTAGCCCCACCAATAATCCACTCCAACAGATTTGTAGAGAACTTCTTCGAGAGTGTCGTGGTGGCTTCAAATCATCGAACCGGCGAGAATTTAGCCCGAAATCCTATAGAGAAGGAAGGAGGGATGAATTGAGGAGAGAGAAGAATTTTCACACAATTTCTAGCCAAAAAATTAGGGTTGGGCCTATTTATACACTGGCCTTCGTCGACGAGCCACGTCACTTCGTCAACGAGGTCAAGAAGGTAATTCGTCGACGAACTCTCCCCTCGTCGATGAAAATCAGAATTACCAAAAACATCCCCTCGGTATCTTTTCGTCGATAAGATACATCCACATCGTCGAGCCCCTCATGAGCTCTCATCGACGAATCCCTTGTCTTCGTCGACGAGGCCCTTCTTAATTACCTTTTTTAATTCCTTTTTCCTCCTTCTTCCATTATTTAAATACCATAATTCTTTGGGTCACTACAGCATGCATCTGCATGATATGACTTGAATGCTCAGATGACCGTAGACTAACCTTAGGGCACCTAGAGTTTAACCAAAAACCCTTTTCATAAAAACTAAAATCAAACAAAGGTTTTAGAACAGTTTTAGGTTAACCAACGTCGGATTTCTAGGCTTAATTAAAAAGCCTCGATCGACCAACCTTTTATATGTTAAATCACTTCAGTCGACCAAACTCACCCTGAGGGCATAATTGTAATTTTGGCATGCTCGGTCAACCGACCAATTGTGTGTAATATTACCACGTTCGACCGAACTATTTTTGAACTAACCTTCCTCGGTTGACCAAACTATACAAATACACTTTTTCCAACTACTTGGTTAACCAAACTTATAGTTCAAAAAGAGTTTGGTCGACCGAATCTATATGAATGGTCAACCGACCTTTGTCTTGGTCAACCAAACCCACGAAGGGTTCAGAATCGCCCTTAGAGGGTCGACCATATCCTTAGTTCAAATTTGTCCTGGTTGACCAACCTTGTTAAAGTGGTCGATCGAACCTCGTAAATAGTCGACCGAACCTCTCGAATTGGAAATTTTAAAGGGCTAAAACGTCATTGATTTTTTTATTTAAACTTTTCCAAAATACCGAGCGTGTACCTCAACGTTCAAATTTCCTGAAAATCTATAAATACCCCCTCCATAACTCAAATTAGTAACTTTGATTAATTCTAAATTTCTCTCTAATCATTTGTTAATCAAATTTCCTCCAAATCAAGTTTTATTGCTAAAATCATTCTTTTGGGGCAAAATCTTTTAAGCAAATCTCTCTCAACTCTCTTTTACTTGTTTATTTCAAAATCATTTTTGAAGAGAGAATTTTATTTTGGGTGTTTTATTTGCATATACTCTCACTTTTTATTTATTTCCCGAAAATCATTTTTGAGAGTATTACTTTGGTTTTCTCTCGGTTATTCCTTTGATAAATATTTTTGGGAGAAAATTATTTATAGCATAAATATTTTCTTGAACTTAAATTCTTAGATTCTCCAAATATTTTTTATTTACAAAAATATTTATAGGAGAACATGATACTCATTTTTCATATATATTTTATTTGTGCATAAACTACTTGAAAAGCAAACTGTAGGTTCTCCTATATTGAAATATTTTTGGGAGAAAATTTTATTAGGGTTATATCTTTGAGTATTTTATCATACACATCATTTCTCAAAGATTGAAAATATTTTTTTGAGAAAACACCATTTCTCTACTGAACATAACTCATATCATATTAGAGTATATGTATTTGAGCTTTTAATGTGTACTTCTCTGCTTGTATTTAGAAGTATTTTATCATGTACAAAAATATTTTTATTGTACCGATTGGGTTCATCCTGTTAATTGAACTGGGGTGTCTCCACCCCGTAAGGGAGACCAGTTGGGTTCAGCCCGGTAATTGAACTGGGGAGTCCGCCCCGTAAGAGAGACAAGTTGGGCTCATCCTTGTAGTTGAGCTGGAGTTTACCTCGCCCCATAAGGAGAGGTTGTAACGACTTCTACTCCGCCCGTTTAAGTGAGTAAGGTTAGTGGAATCCTTAAGGGGTATGCCTAAGGCAGGGACGTAGGCTGGTTTGGCCAAACCTCGATAACAAATCTGTGTGTCACTCTCTCTCTATCTTATTTAAATTTTTGCACTTTAATTTCAGCATATGTATGAATGTTTATTTAATGTTATAATTATTTGCATACACACATTTGATTTAAATAAGATATACTGCACATGTATATGTTTGCTTTCATTGTTAAAATCATTTTACATACACGCATGTACATTGAATGGGATATAACATATAGTGAATCAGCAAAAGTTCAAATTAGCCAAAATATTTTAAAACCCAATTCACCACCCCTCTTGGGATCACACCATTTCTAACACTAGCACCTATATATCCCAAAAACGATACCAATTTTATCTCAAATTATTTCATATTAAATAAAATGTTATGCAATTAACTCCCAATTATTATGATTGCCAATTGTTAAGTATTGAATCTACTCATGCTTCATCTAGAATTTCATGTAAAAGCACGAGTTTTATCTTCACCAAAGAAACCCTGAAGAGAAAACAATTGTTCTTCCTTAATTTTCCATCTAATATTGATTATTGGTGCTTTAGCAAAAAGATAATTAGACTATCATTAATAAGGCCTCCATGGAGGGGGTTTCGTTAGATATCTACCCCTCAGGGTTTAGTTGAGGACTACATTTCCCCGATTATCACTACAAAATATTCACTATTAATGACCCATCAAAACGATCACTAATAATCTAAAACCCCATCAATAGTAATCACTAATAATCACTAGTGAAAGATATAATAAAGCATCTCTAAAAGTAAAATATTAGTGATGAAAAAAGAGTCATCACTAATTATTAATTAGTAGTGTTGAAGGCTTATCCATGATCACTACATATCATTATCGAAGACAATCTGACAAGTGTCACTAATATTGAGCTTGTAGTGATAAACTTGAAACCATCACTAATAATTAATAAGCAATGAAGAAAAAGACACATCATATTTTTATTGAGTACTCACTAATACTCTACTTTTTGTGACGGAGATACATTGGTCACTATTAACGAAGTCTACTAGTGATGGAATGGGAATCATTACAACTTATAGGGCTTTTAGTGACAAATTCATATGGATCGCTATTAAATGAAATCTATGGTGACGAAACTTGTCTGTCACTAATACACTCTACTAGTGACAAATGATATTGGTCAGTAATAATTCTAAATGTCAGAAACTAATAGTGATAAAGTGATATTCGTCACTAATGACTTGTATTAGTGACGGTTTGGTTTCTGTAACTAATAATCTGAATTTTTTTTTTTAATCTCAAGGTACACGTTTCTTGTATATAAATAAATTTATACATCTATACAATTAAAATAAATCATAATTATTTTCTTCATTAATAAAAAAAAATACTGATGGGTGGAGGTGATTCACTCAATCACTGGTTGTGATTGAAACTCAGTGAGGATTACACTCAATTTGCACAATAAACACTCAATTCATTTCAATCTGAAAAATTACAAAGGAATTCAAAATACACAAATCTCTTTTCTCACTAGTTAATGTCTCTCTCTACACTACACATTACATTACACACACACACACACACACACACACACACACATCTATTTATAGCAAGGATGAATGGTAGGTTGATATTATTTTCAACGAAATTGGCTGGTAGTGGTAGGTGGAGTAGGTTGCCTGCAGTTAAAAAATTCAACAATATTTGGTGGAGTAGCTGCTGACCAAGTTTTACTGCTACCATCCCACTATTCAAGTTTAATCTTCAACATCCCCCTTTAAACTTGACTCTCCTGGCTTTGTCATTCCAAGAATTGTCTTCAGTCTTGCAAAAATATCATGTCTGAGTGGTTTTGTGAAAATATCAGCAATTTGATCATATGTTCTGCAAGATATCAGCTCCACTTCTTTCTTCTTGACATGCTCCCTGATAAAATGATACCGAGTATCAATATGTTTTCTTCTTTCATCGTAAACTACATTCTTCGCAAGTATAGTTGTTGATCAGTTGTCGATGTAGACTTCTGTGGGGTTATTTTGAAGAAATCCCAAATACTTCAGTACATTCCTGATCCATATACCATGATAAACAGCTGAGCTGACAGCAACATACTCAGCTTCACATGATGACAGCGTTACGATGGGTTACTTCTTTTTTGACCATGTAAACTCGATATCTCCTATGAAGAATGTAAATCCAGTCCTGCTTTTTCTTTCATCAAGATCTCTTCCCCAATCGCTACCTGAATAGCTGATAAGTTTGCAATCACCTCTTGATGAATAGAACATACCATCAGTGATGGTGCCCTTGACATAGCAAAGTATCCTCTTTGCAACATTCAGATGGGACTGGTCAAGAGTTTCTATGTACCTGCCAACAAGTCCAACTGCATACAGTATGTCTGGTCTGGTGCCCGTCAAATACCTCAAACTTCCAACCAAACTCTTGAAATATGTGGGGTCAACATTTCCTTGCTCATTCTTTCTCAACTCCTATCCATTTCAACTGGAGTTGTCAGAGGATTGCATTTGTCCATCCCAAACTTCTTTAGTAATTCTTTTGCATAGTGGCTCTGGAAGATGAAGATTCCCTTCTTGCTTTGCAGGACTTCTATGCCAAGGAAATGAGCCATTTGGCCAATATCTGTCATTTCGAATTCTTTGACCATGCTCCTCTTGAAAGCGGCAAACATCTCTAGATTGTTGCCAGTGAAAATTAGATTATCAACATATAAGCAGGCAACCAGCATGCTTCCGTCTATCTCCATCTTCATGTATAACTTATGCTCGTAGGGACACTTCTCAAATCCATTCTTCTGGAAATAGTCATCAATCCTCATGTTCCACGCACAAGGTGTCTGCTTCAAACCATAGAGTGCTTTCTTCAGCTCATACACTCTATCTTATTTTCCCTTCTTCATATATCCAGGTGGTTGATCAATATAGATCTCTTCTTCCAAAAAACTGTTCAGAAATGCTGATTTCACATCCAATTGGAAAATCTTCCATCCATTTTGTGCTGATAGTAAAATTAGTAATCTGATGGTTTGAAACCTGGAAATTGGGGCAAATATTTCTCCATAATAATCCCTTCTTTCTACTTGTAGCCTTTGGCGACAAGTCTTGCTTTGTATCTCTGAACTTCTCCTTGAGTGTTCTTCTTGGTCTTGTAGACCCATTTTACACCAATAGTTTTACGGCCCTTCAGGAGATTTGTTAGCTCCCAAGTCTTGTTTTTCTCGATGGATTGAATCTCCTCATCCATCGCTTTTCTCCATTTGTCTCGTTAGCCTCCTCAAAGCTAACTGGGTCTCTAGTCAACAATAGACAATATAGTGTAACATACTCTTCTATTGGTTCTGTAGTTTTATATAGATTAGCTAGTTTACGAGCTCCTTTAGGCCTCATATATGAGATTTCACGCTCAATTGGTGATGGAGCTTCATTCCTCTGTGGTGAACCATGTGGACGTGTCTACAGCTCGGGAACTTGTGACTCGATAGCCACTTCTCTTATCTATGTGGGTTCTTCTCCTTCAAGCGTCAATTCCGCATATTTGGAAAATTCAGCCTAGTCCGACCTCCAAGATTTATTTTCTTCAAAAATGACATCCCTACTATGAATAAATTTCTTGTTGATGGGATTGTATAGTCGATATCCCATGGTGTTATCATCGTATCCAACAAGAATATATTTCTCTCCTTTATCTTCCAACTTTGTCCTTCTTGCCTCTAGGATCTTGGCGTAGACTATGGAGCCAAACACTCTAAGATGACTCACACTGAGCTTGTGAGTACTCCAGGCTTCATGTGGCATCTTCGTATCAAGACTCTTCGTAAGACACCTGTTAAGCAAATAAACTGCACATGATACTGCTTCTGCCCAAAAACTCTTAGACGCATTCTTATCCTTTAATATGCTCCTAGCCATGTTAAGGATTGTGTGTTTCTTCCTCCCAGCTACACCGTTCAACTGGGGAGTGTAGATCGGTGTGAACTATTTTTGAATCCCTTGTTGCCTAAGGAATTTCAGGAAAGTTTCGTCCTTGTACTCTCCTCCTTGGTCTGATCGGAGTGACTTGATGTGATAACCACTCTATTTCTCCACAAGAGTTTTGAACTCTTTGAACTTGTTGAACACCTCTGACTTTCTTTTTATAAAGTAGACCCAAGTCTTCCTACTATAATCGTGAATGAAGGTGAGGAAGTATCGGTTCCGTCCATTTGAAAATGGTCTCAATGGACCAGACACGTCTATGTGTACTAGCTGGAGCGGCATGGTAGATCTCCAATCGGCTTGCTTTCCAAAGCTATTTCTGTGTTGCTTACTCAAAACACAACTTTCACATATCACATTTGGGTGGTGGATGTTGGGTAATTCTTTCACCATCTTCTTGCTTCCCAATTGTTTCAAACTTTCAAAATTCAGATGTCCGTACCTGAGATGCCATAGCTAGTCTTTGATGATAGCGCTCAAACATCTTGGTGTATCATGTTGAATGGTGAGTAGAAACATTCAATTCTTTGCCATTTGTACTCGAGTAATGAGCTTACCTCGAGCATCTGTTATCACCATCTACTTATCTCTAAGGCTAATTCGGTAGCCTTTCTCCACAAGTTGTCCGAGACTAAGTATATTAGTCTTTATGGCTGGCATATAGTACACGTTGGAGATAAAAGCATGGTCTCCATCCTTCTTCTTGATTAGGACATTTTCCCTTACTCGAACTGGGACTTTAGAGAGATCACCAAATGATATCTCTCCCTGAACTTTCTCATCAAGTTCATTAAATAGGTTCTTTCTACCATTCATGTGATTGCTAGCTCCAGAGTCAAGGTACCAAATATTTTGGTTCAGGTAGGTTGAATTGTGTGCCATTAGCATCAATGATTCTCCTTTTTCTTTCTCCTTTTCTGCAAAGTTAATTAGCATTTTCATTTACTTCGTGCTTTTGGGGAGGTGCACTCATTACTGTAGTGTTCGTACTTGTGGTAGTTGTAGCATTGAACGTTTCTCTTGTCTACGTTCAAGCATATTGTATCCCCCTTTTCTTCCTTGTCCTCTACCTCGTTGGACATAGTTCAATTGTTTGCGTCCTTCTCTAGTGGGACCTCTTCCGCCTCTGCCGCCTTCTCTGGATTCAAAATTTTCAGAATTTCTTCCGCGAGATCCTCGGCTTCATCCTCTTCCTCGTTGTGATGCCCCCCCCCCCTCCCTTTGTCGCATCTATCTATAGTAAGGGACAACTTTGTTTGGAGGGCTTGCTCTTATCTTCACTCCTTCTGTTGACTTTCTAATCATGGGCTTGGAGTGAGCCCACAAGTTCTTCTTCGGACATGGTTTCCAAATCTTTTGTTTCTTCTAGGGTCACAGCTATATAATCATATTTTGGATCCAAAGATTACAAAATTTTCTCACAAATTCTCGCGTCATTGAGAGTTTCTCCATTTCTTCTCAATTGATTTGATACTACAATAACTCGTGTATTGTAGTCAGCAATAGATTCAGTAGATTTCATTCTTAAAGATTCGAAATCACCTCACAATGTTTGAAGATAGATTTTCTTCACTTTGTCTGCACCTTTATGTGTTCGATGTAGAGAGTCCCAAACTTCTTTAGACGTCTTGGCAGAGGCGATGATTTCAAACGTGGCCTCATTAAGGCCTTGATAAATTATGGACTTTGCTTTTCAATCCTTCTTTCGATCGGCTTGCTAGATCTTTCTTTGAGCATCAAACATAGTTGCTTCATCTTCTTTTGATGGGGCTTCTCTATACCCATCTTCTACGATGTCCATGACATCATAAGCACCTAATTAGGCTCTCATTTGAATAGACCAATTGTGATAGTTCTCTTGTGTCAGTTTTGGAATCACCGCTTATGTAGTACCGTTCACCATCGGGTTTAATATATCAAAAAACAAAGTGATAGAGATTGATTTTGGCAAATATAATGCCACCAATGTATTCAGAAGGTCAAAAAACCTTCACAATTGGTTTTAGGTTGCAAAGAACCAGTCAAAATGACACTAAACCGGCTAAAATACGGCCAAAATACGGCATTAGTAATTGTCGTTATGGCCACATGGCATCTTCCGAACATGCCGTGTGTCAGCGAGTGGGGCGGGTCGGTCAGCCGAGTTGGGTCATGCTCGCGGGTCAAGATCCGGGTTGCTGGTTGCTGGGCAGGGTTGTGGATCGGGTTTTCAAGTTGGATCGCGTCAGCCGGGTGGAGAAGACACATGAAGACGCATGGAACGCATGACTTCTCCGGTCAGTATCTTGCCAGCGCGTGTCGCTAATGCTGAATTCGTCTGTCGGCACATGAAAGCGCGTGTGGGGGCTCCCAGACTCCGTTTGAAACATGGTTTTCACCTCTTGACTCGTCTTGATGCGAATTTCATAATGGCATACTCAATTTTGGATTTAAAGCAACTTCAATTCTGGGAGCAAATTTGAATTTCTCTCTATCGCCTCTGTTTGGCGAATTTCAGCGAACTTGGGTGCTCTGATACCACTGATGGGTGGAGGTGACTCACTCAATCACTAGTTGTGATTGAAACTCAGTAAGAATTACACTCAATTTGCACAATAAATACTCAATTGATTTCAATCTGAAAAATTATAGAGGAATTCAAAAATACACAAATCTCTCCTCACTGGTTGATATCTCTCTATACACTACACATTACATTACACACACACACACACATCTATTTATAGCAAGGATGAATGGTAGGTTGATATTAATTTCAACGAAATTGGCTGGTAAGTGGAGTAGGTTGCCTGCAGTTAAAAAATTCAACAATATTTGGTGGAGCAACTACCGACCAAGTTTTGCTACCACCATCCCACTGTTCAAGTTTAATTTTCAACAAATACATTAATACAAGTTATTTAATATAATTACAAAATATATATACACATCTAAGAGTTATAATTGTATCCACCATCATCCTATATATACATAACAAAAAAGAAAAGAAAAAAAAACAAAACAAAACTAAAGGAGTCTCCATCTATGTCCATTACCCAATCAACATTTATATATAACAAAATACAAAAGTGGTCGTCATCTCTATCCCTCCATCACCATCAAAATTGATCGTGCCATACTCTGTAAATGTATAATAAAAAAAAATTTAGTGTTAAGCTTAACAAATAATTCTCAAAAGTAGTTCAAAAGAATATAAGAAAATAACTATTTAAATTAGATAAGAAACTAGTACTTAAATCTTAATATGGTCCAAAGTATAACTTTGAAACAAGGGGAGTTTTCAAAAATCGTAAGTTCTCATACTTCCCCTCCGATCCCTACAAATGTTTTGAACTTATTCTCACATGATTTTAGCTTGATTCACCCAATTCAAGCACTCAAGTTTTGAAATGAACTAATGCTTAAACTACGAAAATCTACTTTGCTTCGAACCATCTGACTTTGGAAATGTGGAAAAAAAATTTTAGGCACCATAAGAGCTAACACGTCCACAATAACCTTATGGACGTGTTAAAACTGGCTTTATTTAATTTAAACCTCATTTACCTAATTTGGACAGTAAAGTTGCGAAATGAAAGGATGATGTGAATCAGACGCCCCCTTATGGTTTCTTAAGTTGTGGTAAACAATTTCCATTTTCAATTTATAATCTTTTAGAGTTACAAAAAATATCTTATTTCCGGTTTCCAACATTCTTATAGAAAAGTTAGAAAAATAACAACAAAAAGTCATTTTCTAGCTTCTATATACGAATTATGTAAAACTATAATACAATATGATATTTCTTTGTTTTTTAAGAAAACAAAAAATGAAAAATAAAACCATTCTCCACAAGTGAACGTCCCCTTAGTTTGTCCGTTGATTTTAGTTCAAGATATTTTTTGTGCACGAAAATTGAGGAAAATTATTGAGCTAGGGTAGGAATCTATGGTCACAGGATTTAATCTGCCTCCACAGTGCCTAATGATCTTGCAAATTACTAAGGATTGCAGAGTCCATTTGAAATATTTCTCAAGAGGATGGCAGTCGAGATGTTTTGTGGTGCCTCACACAGGCCAGGCCGTTTTGGTCCCTGGAAGCTTTGCAATTGGATGTGGTTTAGCACAGAACTTTCCGTTCCAGCAACTTTTAATGTCCTACAGATTGTTGCAAATGGCACACTGCATGCGATCGAATTTAGATGGTTTGTTTTGAATGGAAGTGAAATCTGTTAAACTGCTAAAACTTTTTTTTTTCTTTTTTTTAAATTGCTCTATGCCCTAAACTTTTGAAAACTGTTCTCCCAAAACGCCAATTCTTTCTGCACTGGATTATATACATGGTAGCAGTAAGAATTTGGAAGTGCTGCAAGCAAGAGTGCCTAGATTGTGGAGTGCTGAAAATGAGAAACATGCCTCAACAGGAGCGGCGTAAAACCTTATAATCCTCTGTTCCCCAAAAAGATATCTACTATGCAAGTGTGTCTGTGTGTGTGTGTGTGTAAGCGAATGTAGAAATCCACATTCGCATGAATAATCAAACCATCACTGAGAACTAAGAATTCCCAGACAGAATCTCGGCGAAGCTTCTGGCGTGCATCTCTAACTGCGCTATGAGATAATAACTCCAGGCCCAGGCAGGCTAGTAGATGTTTCTCCAACTCATGGAAAGGTGCAGCGCCTGAATGCTCTTTGCTGTAGCTTGAGGTCGAGTCCTCTGATTACCTGAATTGTGCAGCAAACCCATTCCTGGGGAAAATCTGGAGATGTAAATTGACAATGTATATGAACAAAAGAGAATTAGAAGCATAACTTCTGAGCCTTCTTTTGCCAATGAGCATACCTCAAGTTCTTTAATAGATTACTACTAAGATTAAGATATTTGACAAATGTACAGCATTGATCAAAACAGTACTTAATATATAATGCACTCATCATCCTTGCCCTGGACTCGGATGGGCGGACAATTGACATAACACTAAACCCTGGATCTTATGCCTCTCATCAGAATAGAGCAGATAGAAAAATTCTGCTGACAAGGACCAAATCTGAGACAGCACAGACAAACTACATCCCAGCCGTTGGTTTCATATCAACTCACTCAACTTCTTGGATGATTCTCCTTCTACGTAATGGTGCTGCTGAAATACTTCCTGGAGCACTATGAGCTTTCCTTCTTTGCTCTTTCCTCCTCTCAGCTTCAATCATAGTGCGTCTGAGAGCAGCTGCCTTGTATATTGGTTTTGGCAGGTGCCTGTGCCTGCATAATCACCACCCAAGCTTAAAAATGAGTAATGAAACAACTTTTTCCCATTTGCAGAGTTAGTGTTTGCAAGCTCTAGATATGTAAATTTGCAGCTCTATTTAAACCTACAATTTTGTGTATCTAAGCACGTTAAAAATAAATATGAAACTCTCATTCCACTGCTCGTAGCTGCACATGCATATAAACTGGAATCTCTCCTAATAAAATTAATGACTAACCCATTCACAATTTATGTAGTCAAAGATAACAATAACTACTATTTACATATGCAAACTCCTAGTTCCATGTAACTCTTAAGTTTAAACGTATAAAATGCTGGCTAACTAAAGCGTTTTTGGTGGGTAAACCAGCTTGTATAATAAGGCAGAATGGTTTAAAACCTGGACCAATGAAAAACCTGATTAAGTCACATGCCTCGAACGGCGACAAAGGATAAAGGAGTAAAGACATTTATTATTTGCAAGTTTCTCTTACTTTGGGTCATAATGGATACATGATTGCCATGTGTCTTCTTTTGGGTCTTAAAATCCATAATGTCATTATATTGTTTTGAACCTTAAGAATTTTGATTTATTGGCAAAGAGGCGCAGAAATGGATTAAGGAATTCACTGTGGGCAGCATGTTTCCCACAATTACCAAACTGAACAAACCAACACTAACGAGAAAAAACCATTCTTCATATCTCCAGTTCTAAAGTTTTGGAGCAAAAAATGACAGCTTAGGTTCTTTTGGTTTCCAAGCATGACAAATTATTTCTTAAAAAAAAAAAAAAAACTGAACTGAACCGTGTTAATTATGTTGTCTGAAAACACTTCTATATATAAATTGACAATGTTTAAAATTTTCCAAATTTTCTTTGAAAGCATGCATGCTAAGTAACAATTTTTTAATGTCAGCCTGTTTTGCTTTGGTTCAGTTTTAGAATGATGAAAAATTTGTTGGCTTTAAAATTCCTCGAAAAGGGGAAGTTGGATTTGGCATGGAAAATCCCTAAAACCAACCAAACTGAACCAATTACACCCCTAACCAAAACCCTTCCCTACCCTAGAGCACACATGTCCAGTGCTTATATATGGGACGTGAATACTCTTACAGATACAAAGCAGTGGGAGATCTCTAAAAACAGGCATGCCCAACAAAAGCACCTGCACATGAAACTTGTACCCAAGTCCACATAAACATGGTTGGCATGTGTCATTTAGCCAAGTGCATTTATCAAAACCATGCTTCAAGTATTAAGGGGAGAGACCCAAGTAAAAAAAGAAAAAGAAAATAAAAGAAAATGTTAGGGCATCCTCTTTATATCCCAGATCCATGAAAAGTCAAATGACCATGCTGACTCTAAATTTTCTTGAGGGTCTAACAAGAAGATTATATAGCAAGCTGAAGAAGAACTATAAGCAATCGAGCAAACTTGTTTGAAACCCATTTTACCTCACAATACGCTTGACCTCAGGGAGATGCTTGTAACGATTCTTAACAGCCTCAAGATATTCATGGTTTTTACGCTCCCTGGGAAGAAGCTACAGGCATGTAAAATGATTGGAGTCAACATTGAAGTTAGGATGCAATAATATAGAAAAGACTCCATAACTGGAGGTTAGACAATAAAACAATGAAAATTGTTCTTCTATCAAGTGTGTGCAACTCAATTGATCATCTATACCTTTGTGCCGCACCAATATAGTTTGAATCTTAAAAATCATAATCAATATTGATTATTAGTTCTATGAAAAGGTATCAAATTAATCATATATATATAAAGAAGAAGAATAAGAACTTTTTAGTTCCTTTGGCTAGACCATGCACAAGACTGATAATGATCATCAGGTCACAGTTTTTGCAGGGACACCACCACCTTAGCAGTTAAGTAAATCTTCCAACCCCTAAAATTCTTCAAATCTCAAAATGTTCAGACACTTCATTTTTTAGTAGAAAATAATGGCAGCACAACACTCTAATTTAACCCAAATTTAATAAAAGAAACCAGAAATAGAAAAGGTAGAATTTTCTTACAGCTCCCAGTTGTTCTGATGCTTTAGCTTTCCAAAGCCGAAGGTTGGTATCATCACTCCCAGAAACGACATAAGATGCATCACAGCTGAATTTGACACAAAAGACCCTACATAATTGATAAAGTCCAGTTAGAACATTAATCAATAAAATAGTACTTCTATTAAGATCCTTCAATGCTACTAAACTAAACCTAAAAAATATCATCAACATAGTGAGTTCCTGCACAGAATTAAATTTACTTAAAGATGTGTTGCAGAAACAAAAATTAAGAGCCATCTTTACTGTTCACTAACTGTGACATAATTATTGCTCAAGCTGCTAACTGTTATTATCTTTTGGGAGCTTTTCTGACATTTTATTTCTTTTCTTTTAATAGATAAATAAATTTTTTTATTGGAATAAGAAAGAGTGTGCAATGGAGAACAAGGAATCCTCATACACAATGGGGAAACAAAAAATAAAAACAATCAGGTCAATAAAGCCTTCTAATCATGATTAACATCCTCAAAACAAGTACCATTAAAACAGCCCGCACTAAAAGCCTAAAGCGATGCTAATTACCATATCTGAAAACAAAGGGATGCTAAAGACCATTTCTTGCCAGTAAAGATAAGTGAATACCATTCCAACTAAATTCCCCACAAAATGGTAAACAGAACACACCTTCAGCAACAACCAGTAAGCATCCTTAGTCTACCCAAATCTGGCTAAAAAGAAATACTCAATAGAACAGACTCAAACCCCAACAAATGAGTGCCAAACAATCTATTCAATAGTGCAAAAATAAATGTGAAGAGTCCCCGAACTAATAGCCAACAATCCAATACCCTAGCTGATCTACTCTTTTAGGCATGAATATGATGAAGGTAGAATTAACACTTCTCCCCAAGACCTCATTCCCATGAAACTCATGAAAAATCTTTAATAGATCCTCCCTCACCGGATCCCAGCACTCCTGAAAAACGCAATGTTAAACCGATCTGGACCTGCAGCCTTAACTGGTTAATCCTCTCCAAGCCAAAAACCACCACCACCACCATAACATCCTCTTTTGTCAAAAGGCCGCTTCAATGAAGACATTTATGTATTAGAAATGGGATTCCAATCCAACGGCTCAATCATCGGCCTAAAAAAACAATCCTCCTATGTATAAGATTTCTTTAAAAACAAATTGCTTCATATACAATCAGCTGAGCATCCCTCATCACCTCCCATCCCTCATCTCCAAATCTCTAATATGGTACATCTCATTTTCCGACTAGCCATTATATGAAGAACTTTGAAATACAATCATCCTTCCTAACCCATTTAAATTTGCTTTTGACCTCCAACTCCTAACCTTCTTGAGATATACCTCTAACTCGCTTTTTAAAAATAAGGAAAAAGAAAAAAAAAAAAATGGTTAGAAACCTCCCTGTCCAAAATTCTCCCCTACATCCTCTTTTCCATACAATGAACCCAAATCACTTGAGATATTATAGCCTTTTCAATCTGACATCCCCAAACACCTCTAGATTCAACTTCTTTAAATCCTCTTTTACTCCCTTATGTTTTTCATAAACCTAAAACCCTTCCAACCTACCACTGCACAGCCCCAAGTCCTCCAAACTAAAGAATGAAACTGATGGTGGTCCATCCACATGTTCTCAAACTGAAATGGCGTAGGGCCTGATTAACCTTTCTAGATTCCATTATAATGGGAAAATAGTCAGAGATTGATCTAGCTATTACTTCTTGTGTAGGACCAAGAAAGTCATCCTCTCATTCCTCACTGACAAGAAACCTATCTATCTGAGTAGCAATGGCCCTCCCCCACCTCCAGACCAAGAGAACAAAGCATTCACACTTAAAATTCTGCATTCACCTAGGAGAATAAAACCCCACATTAACTCCTTCCTAAACTAAGGTAATGTAGGTCTAGTAGGACCATATATACAGAAGCAAACCACCACTGCCCCTCCATCTAAATTCGAGCAATATAAAAGAAAAGAACCACTTACACATGTTGTGCCAGGCACCCCACTTGTACCAAACACCAATACTACAACTATTGCTATTGAATATATAAGAAAATTAAAGCAATGCAGAAACTAATAATAAAGCAATAAAAAGAACAAGACAAGAAATTTACGAGGTTCGGTATAGAATTACCTACGTCCTCGGGCGCCGATGATCAATTCACTACTTCTTGACAAAGTACAACTTTGAAGTGTGTTTTACAAATGAAAAGTTGAGCTCTTTATATAGCTTCAACCTCAAGTCTAAAAAACACATTTCTCCAATGTGGGACAAATAATATAAAAAATTCAAAACAACCTTTTATACTATTGTGGAATAATTCTACCAATGTGGGACAAAAAAACAACAAATCTCCACCTTGACGATAAATTCAACAAATTTTTTAGTCACCAACATTTTCTGAAGTTCCACATCATCAGCGCCTTCCAAAATTATTCATACTTGCAAGATATTGATCAAGTCCAAACAATGTTTGAACTTGATTGTTGTCACAATCTTGGTCAACATATCTGTGGTATTTTCAGTTGTAGCAATCTTCTGAAGAAGTATCTTCCCTCAATCAATAATATCCCGCATAAAATGAAACCGAACGTCGATATGCTTCGTTCGTGCATGGTAGACTTGGTTCTTTGCCAAGTGAATAGCACTCTGACTATCACAAAACACAACAATGCTCTTCTGAACAACTCCCAAATTTTCAAGTAAACCCTGCAACCAAATAGCTTCCTTAACAGCCTCTGAAGCTGTCATGTACTCTGCTTCTGTTGTAGACAAGGCAATGGTAGACTATAAGGTAGACCTCCAACTCACTGGACCATTAGCAAATGTAAAAATATATCCAATAGTTGATCGACGTTTATCCAAATCACCTGCAAAATCCGAATCCACATATCCAACAACACGTTGATCAATAGTATTATTTTTCTCAAATACTATACCAATATCAATCGTATTCATAATATATCTCAAAATCCATTTTACAGCTTGCCAATGTCCTTTCCCCGGCTCATGCATATACCTGCTCACCATACTAACAGCTTGTGAAATATCAGGTCTAGTACAAACCATTGCATACATCAAACTACCAACAGCACTTGCATAAGGAACCTGTGACATATACTTACGTTCCTCATCTAATTTAGGAGATAAATCTGCACTAAATTTGAAATGAGGAGCAAGGGGAGTGCTTACTGGTTTTGACCGCTCAGACATGCCAAAACTCTGTACTACCTTCTTCAAATACTGTTTTTGAGACAAACTAACTCTTCCTCTCATTCTGTCTCTGCGAATCTCCATGCCAAGTATCTTCTTTGCTTCACCAAGATCTTTCATCTCAAACTCTTGATTTAACTGAGTTTTCAACTTGTTGATTTCTTCCCTATTCTTTGAAGCTATCAACATATCATCAACATATAAGAGTAAATATATAAAAGATCCATTTTGTAGTCTGCGAAAATAAACACAATGATCATGTTTATTTCTGATGTACTTCTGACCCATCATAAACTGATGAAATCGTTTGTATCACTGTCTTGGAGACTGTTTTAAACCATACAACGATTTACCCAGTTTATATACCCAATTTTCTTTTCCAACAACCTGAAATCCATCTAGCTGAGTCATATAGATTTCCTCTTCCAAATCACCATGTAAAAATGCAGTTTTTACATCGAGTTGAACTAGTTCAAGATCAAATTGTGCTACCAAAGCCAACAAAACTCGAATGGAAGAATGTTTAACAACTAGAGAAAATACCTCATTATAATCAATGCCTTCCTTCTGTGCGTAACCCTTAGCTACCAATCTAGCTTTGAAGCGAACATTATTTGCATCTGGAAATCCTTCTTTCTTTACATAAACCCATTTGCAACCAATTGCTTTCTTACCCTTGGGTAGTTGGGCTAGCTCCCAAGTCTGATTTTGATGAAGAGACTGCATTTCTTCATCCATTGCTTTTTTCCACTTGTTTGATTCAGAGTTCCTCATTGTTTCTTTGAAAGTGTAAGAAACATTATCATCCACAACTGGAAGTGCATAGGCCACCATATCAGTATACCGAGCAAGTTTTCGAATTTCTCGTCTTGGCTTTTGAGAAATAATTTATTGTTGTTGCTGTGAAGATTCTCGAATTGAAATCTCCTCTTCTTGTACACTATTCCCCACCGTAACTTGGGAGTTACCATTTCTCACTGGGTTTCCCAAAATTGTCTCAACCTCCACCTGTTGTTGAGTACCACTGGTCTTCTCTTCAACTCGTGACTCCTTGCGTATTGTTTTCTTCATCATCGCAAGTTCATCAAAAGTTACATCTCTACTTAAAATCATTTTTTTCATCTCTAGACACCAAAGACGGTATCCTTTGACTCCTGCACTTATCCCCAAGAATATTGCTTTCTTGGCTCTTGGATCCAACTTAGATTCTTTAACATGATAATAAGTCATAGTACCAAATACATGTAAAGAATCATAATCACTAGCAGGCTTTCCAGACCATACCTCATAGGGTGTTTTTCCCCCTATTGCAGATGATGGTAAACGATTGATGAGATGACATGCATATCTAACAGCCTCAGCCCAAAACCCTTTGTCTAACTTTCTCCAGCAAAGTCCGATTCATGCGCTCTGCCACCCCATTCTGCTGTGGTGTATTTTGAACTGTGAAGTGTCGAGCAATACCTTCATCCTGACATACCTTCATAAACGGGTCACTCGTGTATTCACCACCATTATCTGATCTGAGCCGTTTAATCTTTTTGCCAGTTTGAGTTTCAATTAATTTTTTCCACTTAAGGAAAATATCACACTTCGTTTTTATGCTTTATAGAATACACTCAAAACTCTTCTAGAAAAATCATCAACAAAAGTGACAAAATAATGCATACCACCCAACGAAGCCGTTTTTGTGGGCCCCCATACATCTGTATGGATGTAGTCTAAAATACCTTCAGTCTAGTGGATTGTTGTGCCAAATTTCACTCTAGTTTGTTTTCCCAGAATGCAATGCTCACAAAATTCAAGTTTGCACACCTTTGCACCTTTTAACAAACCTCGCTTAGCTAATTGTTGCAAAGACTTTTCTCCTGCATGTGCTAACCGCATATGCCATAACTTGGTTGTATCTGAACTTGCATCTTTCTCAGAAACAACAGCTGCTGAGCCAATAATTGTACTACCTTGTAAATAATACAAGTTATTTTTCCTTATTCCTTTCATCACCACCAACGCACCTAATTTAATCTTTAAGGTTCCATCTTTCAAAGTGATAGTGAACCCTTTAGACTCTAAGGCACCCAATGAAATTAGATTCTTCTTTAGGCTTGGAACATACCTAACATCAGTCAAGGTCTTAATAGTTCCATCTTGACATTTCAACTGTATTAATCCTATTTCAGTTGTTTTACAAGTATTATCATTTCCCATAAAAACAACCCCACCATCTAATTCTTCAAAATTAGAAAACCATTCCCTATTGGGACACATGTGATAGGAACAACCAGAATCCAAAATCCACTCACCAAAATAATGTGACGAAGATGTTCCAACAAGAGAAAAATCTAACTCACTTCCATCGTCATTGGCTATATTGGCATTTAAATGTGCTTTGCCTTTATTTTTCTGCTGTAATTTAGGGTAATCTTTCTTCCAATGCCCTCTCTCACGACAAAATGCGCATTCATCTTTAGCAGGTCTCCCACGAGATTTACTCCTCCCATAAGATTTACTCTTCCTTCCAGGCATACGACTCTGAGAACGTCCCCTTATTGTTAGGGCTTCTGCTGTTTCCTTGTGGACCCTCTGATCCTGCTTTCTGCATTCAGTACTAATCAATGCAGTATAAACAGCATCATAAGTAACTTTATCTTTCTCATACAATAAAGTGGTGGTCAAATGTTCATACTCATCAGGGAGAGAATTCAATAACAATATGGCTTTATCCTCATCTTTCACCTTTTCATCCAAATTTAACAAATCGGCCAAAATTTTATTGAAAGCATTTATGTGGTCATTAATCGAAATACTTGGTTGATACTGGAAGCGAAACAATTTCTTTTTCAAATAGAGCCGATTTTTCAGACTCTTGGTCATAAATGTATCTTCCAATGTCTTCCACAATTTCTTTGTAAATGTCTCCCTCATAACACAATATTTCTGATTTTTGGCGAGACACAGACAAATCGTACCACATGCCCGACGATTGATCTTTTCCCAATTTCTGTCACCCATATCTATCGGTTTATCATTCAAAGCAATATCTAGTTCTTGTTGATACAAGATGCCCATCACCTCACATTGCCACATACCAAAATTATTGGTACCATCAAATTTCTCCACCTCAAATCGAGCATTAGCTATCGTCTTCGATGATGATGTCGAAGCCAAAGGGGTTGGAGTTCGTGTGGACAAAGTTTCTACTGCTGCTGCACTAGTTTCTGCCATCTTCTATATATTCAATAACAACCAACAAAGCAAAAGGCCTAGGATGAATAGTACGTACCAACTGTATCTACCCTGTTTTATCCTATGAAATTCCACTTTGACCGGGCCGACCTCCAGGGAGCGACTGAGCCGCAATGGTCTCTGAGCACTCGCTTAGATAAGGTCTTTCTTAGGCATCAAACGTGGAATCAAGGATCCTAACAGAAGAACACCTCCGTATCAACACTATTCAACCTAGCTCTGATACCAATTGTTGTGCCGGGCACCCCACTTGTACCAAACACCAATACTACAACTATTACTATTGAATATATAAGAAAATTAAAGCAATGCAGAAACTAATAATAAAGCAATAAAAAGAACAAGACAAGAAATTTACGAGGTTCGGTATAGAATTACCTACGTCCTCGGATGCCGATGATCAATCCACTACTTCTTGACAAAGTACAACTTTGAGGTGTGTTTTACAAATGAAGAGTTGAGCTCTTTATATAGCTTCAACCTCAAGTCTAAAAAACACATTTCTCCAATGTGGGACAAATAATATAAAAAATTCAAAACAACCTTTTATACTATTGTGGAATAATTCTACCAATGTGGGACAAAAAAACAACACAATCCTCACCCCTAACTGTGTGCAAATATCCCTAATGATCCCCCATCCACACTCTATTTCTTGTAAAAAAAACACAATATTCAGAGAATGACTAGAACATCATCTCCCTAATTAAAGCTCTTTTCTTAGTTGCCTAATAAGATGACCCTAGGATTTTTTTAACAATATTTTTGAAATCTCTTTTTCTTCCACTCATACAACCAAGGAGAAATAGAAACTCTAACCTCCTTCCTAAAGAATAAACCAACTCAATAATCATCCCTCAAGGGTAGACCTGGCAAAGCAGATTGGGTCGAATAATCCATGGTAAATTAGGCAGATTATCGGATGAGGATGTTACAATCCATATCCGATTCGTTTAAGTTGCGGATTTATGGCAATTCGGATCAAATAATCCGTGGCAGATGGCGGATAATACGTCATTCTCATCACTAATATAATTTTCTTTTACCATCCAATGAACAATTTATTTTGTAACACAATAACTGAAATTATTTTTAAAATTATAATTTGGTAATATATTAAACATTTAATAAATAATCACAAAATTATAATTTTATTTTATTTTTTAGAGCAAGAATTTAGAGACTTTCGTTTTGATCACAAGAAAATTGAGTATTTTGGCTTGAGTTTGAATGTAGGCATAGGGTAGACCTAGAGACGCATACACTAGTGCAAGAGTTGAGAGTATGGGACTAGGCCTTGGCCAATAGAGCTTATGCTTATTGATTTGATGTCTTATAAACATGAACATATGGGATTATCAATGAATTTAAACATTAGTTGTTAGCGGATAGGCGGATATCCATAAAATAAAATCCTAAATCCGCCAATCAACTCATTTAGAGACAAATAAAAAAAATTCAAACCATATTCAACTCATTTAACGTGTAGATCAATTATGCATCAATTTAAGTGGGTCGGATTCGGTTTGGATTAACTGATTTTTATTCATTTTGTCAGGTCTACTCAAGGGGTTTGATGATCTTGGTCGGCTTTCAACCACCCCCCCCCCCCTGCGCGGAATGACTAATGGATGTAACTCCTCCCCCAATAAGCTCCTCCCAATAGCACAAAGTTATATGTGCTAATTTAGGCAAACTTTCTTCAATGGGAAGGATAAATTTAAAGAGCTTAGAAAACCCCTATTCTTCCATAACAGAATTGAAAGTAGAATAGCCTAAGACACACTAGCATCATGCAGAGCATTGGACAAAGCATCATTGTCTAGGATAATAGCGAAGTCCCCTCCTCAACCACAGCATGTGGATGATCTGCAGCTGCCTTCAAATGGCATAACTTGACTATTCTCAAAAGTTCTACTCAGGTCCAGAGTCCCCCTCCCCGGATCGTCAAAGATGAAACACCATTGAGTCCAAGCAAGAAGCCTCACTATTCTTTATGGCTTCACAGGAATTAAAATCCTCTCTAAACCGATCATCTACCAGTAACTGATCCAGCAATAACCCCCTCTACGAGTCCCACACTCTAAATCTCCAAAAGAATGAGATAAGAGGAGAATTTTCCCCACTGCCCACCATCACACCAACTGTCCTTTTTTCATTCATTCCACCAAATTAACATAATCAGAATGAGCAGTGCAGCTAATCTTCACATTCCCCCCCCCCCCCCAAAACACTCAAAGCAGGTCTCTCACCCTCACACTTAAATCAGTTTCACCAGCTTTAGCATAACATCAACAACATCAATATGAGAGGCAACTGCTTTACAATAACCCTCATCTAGCTTTAACTTTTCAACTCTCATGGTCACACACTGCCACCACAACACTCAAAGCAGGTCCCTCACCCTCATGCCCATTCTGATTTTCATCATCTTGAGCGTAACATCAATATGAGAGGCACTCACTTTACAAGAATCATCATCCAACTTCACGTCTTCAGCTCCCATAGTCACACAGCCATCCGGATTAGGATTTTGACTTCAAGATGCTACTTCTCCCACTACCTGATTTGACAACCCCAACAGTCTTCTCCAACAGAATGGCCCCTGGATCAGCTCGAGCGCAAACCCACCTGGATGCTACTTGAATTTGTGTTGATATTTCCTAAATAACATGCATTTTAGCACAATACTTCTATGCTCATCATTGACTGGGTAGGCAGGTTTTCAACTTAAACCCATGCTAGCCTATAAAAGTTACAACTTCCAGCTAACTTCCATCATCTCCACCCCTCCTCCCCCAAAAAGCAAAAACCGACCCATTCTGCCCACCTGTGTTTTAAGAAACCCATTACTCCACTCTGTCCTTTTCCAAGCCCACTTAGTATCCCATTCTAGTTTAAATTTGAACTAAAGATACACTAGGATTCCCAAATCAATTGGTATTTTCTATTTAATGATCAGATTCCCAAATCAATTGGGATTTCTAATTAATCTATTATGATTCCCAATGAACTATATTTAGTGTTAGGATTATTTAATGTTGGGATTTTTATTTAATGTGTTAGGATTCCCAAATCAATTGGGATTGAGTCCATTAAGGACTTGAATTGAGGATTCCCTATAGGCCTTCCATCCAAGCAATAACATAATTCATAGCTTTGGCTAATTTGGAGGCAGATCCTCTCGAAGTGATGAAACCCTATTTCTCTTACTATTTTCCCTTCTTAAAATTTCCGCAATTTCTCCACGATAAAACTCTACGGTCTTATCATATGGTATCAAAGTTGGCATTCTTGTGGATGCCGTTAACCCACCAACAGAAGCAAGATCTTGGAATTCTTGATCTTCACTCAAATGCAATGGCCTCAAAAAATTCAGCAGAATCCCAGATAGAAGCTAGGCTAAAGGCTGAACTTAGTAATATGTCAAGTCTCAATTTGAAGAGATCCAGGCATCACTCTCTAAACTACTCATTACATCTTTCCACAAAGAGAGAGAAGATGATGCCTCTACATCAGCTAATTGTAGGGAGCAGCCGTGTGTGCGCAAAAGAGGTTACCAAGGAGAGCGTGATTGTGATCTTTCTCGTATGAAGGTGGAATTTCCTCAATGGGGCAGTGACGACCCTACTAGTTGGGTTTCTTAGGCTGAAAAATACTTTCGCTTTCACCGAACTTTAGAAACATCTAAAGTTGAGATTACTTCTATTAGTCTAGATGGCAATGTTATTCAATAGTATAATTGGTTTGAAGCTCGTTATGGAATGCCTTCATGGGCAGAATTTGCTGAATTACTTGCCCAATTTGGGCCCACTAAATATGAGAATATCAATACCGAGCTTTCTTATGTCAAACTAGCATTGTCTTTGAGTGCCAAACATGATTTGAGCTGCTATCAAACAAGACTAAGGTTGGAATCAAAGCCAACTCGTCAATACTTTTATTGAAGGTCTCCTACCTGACATTCAGTGTGAGGTCAAAGTACATCGGCCACAAACTATGATTGCTACAATTTCCTTCACAATGTTAGAAGAAGAGAACTTGAGAGAAGAAGGATGTCGCTCCAACAAGACCATTAGCAAGCAGAATGTCAGCAACATTATCACACTGCCTACTCCTCGCTATCCTCTTGCCAAAAAATGGACTCGGGAGGAACTTAGAGATAGAATGACCAAAGGTTTGTGTTGGCATTATGATGAAAAGTGGCATAGCGGGCACCGTTGCAAAAGGGGGCAACTATTGATGATTGAACTAGTGGAGGAGCCAGAAGCGGTCGAGGATGACTCCCTTTATTCAAATCAGGAAGGTATGGAATATGAAGATAATGATGAATCTATCACTTTTTCAGTTCATGCTTTAGTTGGTTATGCTAATTCTCAAACCATGCTAATCCTCAAACCATGAAAATTAGAGGCTTCCAAAAATGCCAACCTATTACTATCTTGATACAGGTAGCACTAATAATTTCATGGACACTAAAATTGCAAAATGGCTAGCCTATCTTGTGGAGCAATGTGAAAAGCTTGATGGTGAAGGTTGCAGATGGAAGGACCATGACATGTCATAGCAAGTTTCCAAAGGTTAAACTTACTATGCAAAACCATGGCTTGTATGTTGATTTCTCTTTGCTGCCACTAGAAGACTGTGAAGTGGCTTTGGGTATTGAATGGTAAAGGACTTCAAGTGATATAGCTTGGAATTTCTCTAAACTAGTTATGAAGTTTGTTGTGAATAGGTAGACCAAAGAGTGACTCTTAAAATCAAACATTGTTGTAATGTCACTACAATTTCAAACCATCGTATGGAGAAGCTCCTTAAAAAGGAGTGACATGGTTGCTTAGTACAACTTCAAGCACCAAGGTTACAACATCAATCTG
The DNA here is from genome assembly GCF_029873635.1 of Malania oleifera. NCBI lineage: Eukaryota > Viridiplantae > Streptophyta > Magnoliopsida > Santalales > Ximeniaceae > Malania > Malania oleifera. The sequence continues at coordinate 60,443,673 of NC_080428.1, forward strand.
GCCAGGATGAAGGGCTAAACCCTTATTTCAGAATTTTCTGACCCATTTGCAGAGCCACGGGAATTGCCACCTCAGTGAACACATGATCAATGTCATCCTCTACTGCTAGGTAGTGTCCCTAATAATGTTCGTCCTTATCACTATCCTTATTTTCAAAAAGCAAAAATAGAAAAGATAGTGAAAGAAATGTTAGATGTGGGCAAAATTCAACCAAGTGTCAGTCCATATTCTTCTCTGGTCTTATTAGTGGAGAGGAAGGATTGTTGACTCTACGAGTCCAATCCTGTTTTGATAATGACAAATTACTTGGTATTTGATCTGTGCAATTGAAATTATGAACAGGAATTATATTAAGCATGCACGGAAGGATAACAAGTAATGGAAGCCATGAAGATTAAAGCTTTACATATCTTGGCACATTCCATGGAACTCAAAGAATACGAGAATCAAGATGCAAGCGGCAAAGTTCAAGAACGTCATGGGAATGGGTACTTAGAACTCATGTACTTACATTTTCATATGATTTAATTTGAGACTCAAATCATACCTTAGAATGACTTTAGGACTGATGCATTTCATGAACGTCATTAGGGGACATTCATGGACTTAGAAATAATGTCAAAACCCCAGAAAGTATTTTTATAAAAGAGCCAAGAAAGAAAGCAAAACAGATTTTTCAAACTAAAAGAAAAAATCCAAGAATTGGGAACTTCAGAAGACCGAAGTCGATGGTCAGTCGTCTGAAGTGGCAACTTCAGAAGACCGAAGTTAACCTTAGTCATCTGAATAATTTCTTCAGAAAACCGAAGATTAAGTTCAATCGTCTGAAAATTTTCTAGTGAAACTCAGAACCAGATAGAAGTACCTCAGAAGACTGAACTCACACTTCAGTCATTTGAACTCGACACTTCGGTCGTCTGAGCCCCAACCTCAGTCGTCTAACCCTGTGTCCAGGTTATTTTTTCAAAGCCTAAAAAGAACTTCAGTCGTCTGGGCCCTTGACCTCAGTCGTCTGAACTTGCGGGAAAACTTAAAAATTTAATTTTTATTAAGAGAACTTGCAAGATATTTTTTGATCCAACGGTTGAGATCTATTCTAAAGGCAAGATCACTATATATACATCATCTAAACCCTAGTGCAAAGAGAGAGATCAACGAGAATACACAAGAACAAACCTTTGGCATGCGCTTGAGGAGATTTGCACGTTTAGCTCAATTGGAACATACTACTCAAACTTTAGATTGTGATTTTAAAGTTCTTACGTCGAATCTGAGCTGAGGCTACCTCGATTTACAAAAGACAATCTAGCAATCATTGTGCATTCAACTTGGTATTGAGGTTTGGTTAATCCATTTAGTTTTATCAAGAGATTCTCATATCAACATCTGTTTTTGAATATTTTTAGAGAAGTTTGATATTGAGTTTTCACATTCATATAAAGATTGTTTTTGACAAGTTCAATACTTGAGAAAGTTTTTATTAGGTCATTGATCAAAGAGTAACATTCAAGTGTGTTTTTAGTTAAAGACTTGATGTTTTGAATATATCTAAACTATTTGGTTAGATATCCTTAGAAATGCATAAACTATATATATATATTGAAGGATATTTTCTGAAAATCATATATTAAGTTTGTTGAACTTTGGTATTCTCATCATATAGATACTTATATATACATTAAGTCAAATATTACCAAGATCACATTGAGATTGAAATCTTGAGATAAGTATTGTTTTTGACAAAGTGTGTTTAAAATCTTTGCAATCTTCAAAGTTATTTTTGTATTCAAAGATTTAACCTAAGTTTTCCAAAGCATTGAGTTATATAAATATTTTAGGGAGATTTGATAAAAAGGGATTTGTGTGTTGAAGCATATCATTCAAAAACGATTGTATCATTTCATACATTCTGAGCTTCAAATTTCATCATATGGTAATGAATTAGGAATTTAAATTGTACTCACTAGCTTTATTTGGAAGCAATTTTGAGTGTTTTACAGATTTGATTGTAAGCACGGTTCGGGCTGTGAACCGGGTGTGAGGAGAGAGTTGTATCTCTTGTAAGTAGCAGAGTAGGAGGGAGTTGTACCTCTTGTAAGCAGCGGATTGTAAGGAAAGTTCCGTCCCAATTTAAGGAGCAGGGATTATAGTGAAATCCTTAAGTGGGTGGGTTGCTCAAGGCGAGGACGTAGGCCGAGTTGGCTGAACCTCGTAAAAATTGCATTTGTCTTCTCTCTTTCCTTAACTCTTTACTTTCCGCACTACATTTTATTTATTCGTATTGCATGTATATGTTGATTAACGTTACACACAATTAATTGGGTAAAAAGAACTCATTAATAAAATAATTTTAATTCTGTCATAAATCCCTGAAATTGATTTGTTAAATATACAAATAGGGATTAAGTGGTAAATAGGTTCAAAGAATTTTAAAATACCCAATTCACCCCCCCTCTTGGGATTACACCTAAATCAACAAGGATGATTCTTGGCAGATGTGTGTTGATTATTGAGCACTGAACAGGAACACTATGAAGGATAAATATCCTATCCCTATTGTGGATGGATTGTTAGATAAGTTGGAATGTGCCCAGCAGTTCACCAAACTCAACTTGAGACTAGGCTATCAACATATTTGGGTACACAAGGATGACATTCAAAAGACTATGTTTAGAACTTACAATGACCATTATGAGTTCTTGGTTATGCCTCTTCAGTTAACCAATGCGCACTTCAACCTTCCAAAGTCTCATGAATGACATTTTCCGACCTTACCTAGGTAAGTTTGTTCTCATATTTTTTTATGATATTCTAATATATAGCTCATCTCTCAAAGATCATTTAGGTCATTTGCTTGTACTCATCACTCTTCATGAGAATCATCTGTTTGTCAAGAAATCTAAATGCAGTTTTGCTCGATCACATGTAGAATACCTTGGGCATATTGATTCCCAAGACGGTGTTTCAGTTGACCCTTCTAAAATACAAGTGATAACAAACTGGCCTGTTCCACAAACAATCAAAATGCAGCAAGGATTTTTGGGGTTAATTGGTTACTACCGCAAGTTTGTCAAGGATTACGGAAATTAGCACTCCACTAACTGCTCTACTAGAAAAAGATGCATTCAAATGGAGTAAGAAAGCTAAACAAGCCTTTGTCAAGCTTAAGCACGCAATATCCACCACACCAGTTCTTGCTTGCTAGATTTCAACAAGGTGATCATCATTGAGTCAGATGCATCGAGAGTTAGCATTGGTGCAGTTTTAATGTAAGACAAACGCCCCATTGCTTTTAATAGTAAGGCTCTTTCTCCATCCCACATCAGCATGTTTGTTTATGACAAAGAGAAGCAAGCCATAGTGCATGTAGTTACAAAGTGAAGACCATATTTAATTGGTCAGCATTTCCAAATTAGAACTGATCACAAGAGTCTGAAGTATTTTTTGGAGCAATGAATCTCTTCCATGGAACAACAAAGGTGGGTCACTAAGTTGTTGGGCTATGACTATAAGATTATTTACTTGAAAGGACCGAGAATGTGCTGGCAAATGCACTTTCATAACTTCCTGAACAAGTTAAAAGTTTTAGTTATTTCTATATCTGCATGTACTACTCTTGAACAAAATAAGAAGGAATGGTGGCAAAATTTGGAGACTAGAGGTATTATCCAAAAGCTACAAAAAAGAGCCAACTTTAGTCCCTCCTTACCTTTGGGACTCTTTAAACTTACTGTATAAAGGGAGGATTTTATTAGTGCCTAATTCAGCCCACAAGCAAACCATACTACAAGAATTACACGCATCACTGGTTGTAGGTCACTTTGGTTTTCTTAGAACCTACAAACGCATTTCTTAAGAATTTTACTAGAACGGAATAAAGGATGAAAGCAAAAAGTTTATGGTAGAATGTGATGTTTGTCAACGACAAAAAGGGGAAACCGTGGCGAGTCTAGGCTTTCTACAGCCTCTTCCTATTCCAGAAGAAGTTTGGATAGATATCTCCATGGATTTTTTGAGGGACTACAATCTTCTCATGGTAAGTCTACTATTTTTGTTGTTGTGGACCATCTACATAATATGCTCATTTTGGCGCCATAACTCACCCTTATACTACTATAAGTGTTGCTTGTACTTTTGTTGAGAATATTGTCAAGTTGCATGGAATTCCTAAGTCTATTGTTAGTGATTGTGACAAAGTATTTACTAGCAACTTTTCGAAGGAGCTTTTCCGTTTGCAAGGAACACAATTGAATATAAGCATCGCATATCATCCCCAATCAGATGGGCAAACTAAAGTTGTTAACAGGTGCTTGGAGACTTACGTTGCTTTGCTAGCAACAAACTGAAGGATTGGGTGCAATGGTTCCCATGGGCAGACTGGTGGTATAATACCTCTTATCATTCCTCCCATCAAGTTGACTCCATTCGAGGCTATTTATGGTCGAGCCCCTCCTGTTCTTTCTAGATATTTAGCTGGATCACCTAGAGTTGATCAAGTTGACAAGGAGTTAGATTATTGAGACAAAGTGCTTCAGCTCCTCAAGGAAAATCTTGTTGCAACTCAAGCTTGTATGAAATAGCCAGCGGATAAGAGAAGAGGTTGTTAGGTTATCTGAGGCAAATAGATTATTCTTAGCTCAACAGGCAAAGTGCTGCTATCTCAAAAACAGTGACAGGGGTACTCATTTTTTCATTCACTAATGAAAAGGCATTCAAAAAGAAATCATATTTCTGTGCTTTCTAAGTCAGATGGTGTTCTTACTACCTCAATGCAGCAGGTCATTGATGAGTTTCTGAATTTCTACAAAGGGCTTCTCGGTACTGAGGACTCGTATGTCTCAGTTGATCCTGAGGTGATTGCAACAGGGCCAGTTTTGAGATCTTCACAATCAGATCAGATGATGAAAGAGGTTACTTATGAGGATATTAAATCAGTTCTATTTGGAATTGGGGAGGAGAGGTCCCCTGATCCTGATGACTATTCATCCTGCTTCTTCAAAAAGGCATGGAGTATTGTTGGTGATGACTTTACCAAAGCTATTAAAGAATTCTTCTCCAAAGGGAAATTGTTGAAGCAAATTAACCATACCACAATTGCCTTAATTGCAAAATCTCATCATGCAAACTCAGTTTAGGATTTTCATCCTATCTCTTGTTGTAATGGGTCATTGCCAAATTAATTGCTAACAGGACTAATCCAATTCTTGAAAAGCTGGTGAACCCAGCTCAATCTGCTTTTGTGAGGCAAAGAAGCATGACTGACAACATTTACTTGGTTCAAGAACTAGTCAGAAAGTATGCAAGAAAGAGAGTGTCTCCAAGGTGTATGCTTAAGATAGATCTTAAAAAGGCTTATGACACACTGTCGTGGGCCTTCCTCAAAGACATGTTGGAACAACTAAACTTTCCTAAAATCATGATTGGTTGGATTATGGAGTGTGCCACTTCTACCTCCTTTTCTATATCCTTGAATGGAGGACTCTTTGGTTTTTTTAAAGGAAAAAAAGGTTTAAGGCAAGGAGATCCCCTTTCCCCTCTTTTGTTTGCGATTTGTCTTGAATATCTGTCAAGGCTATTGAAGTCGTTGGAAACTAATTCAAGGTTTAAATACCACCCAAGGTGTGGAGACCTAAAGATATCCCACCTTGCTTTTGCTGATGATTTGATATTGTTTGCAAGGGGAGATGTCTCATCCATTGAGCAGGTGATGGAATGTTTAAAGAAATTTTCAGAGTGTTCAGGCTTAAAAGCAAATGGGCTAAATTTGAGTCTGTATACTGCAGGAGTTAAAAGTCCTGATCTAGAGATTATTAAATGTCTCACAGGCTTTTCAAATGGGGAGTTTCCATTTAGGTACCTGGGGATACCCTTGGCTGCTTCTAGACTAACTATCATGCAATATTCTCCCCTCATTGACAAGATTAGCAACCTAATTGGGTCGTGGCCTGGTCAGAGCCTTTCATATGCTGGTAAACTAGAGCTTATCAACTCAGTTATTCAGGGGACTGAATGTTTTTGGCTTGCCATCTTTCCAATTCCAAAGGCTGTGCTAAAACACATTATTAAATTGTGTAGAGTGTTTCTGTGGGGAGGCAATAGAAAACTTGTAGCCTGGAAAGACAACACATTACCTACGGAGGAAGGGGGTCTAAGGGTGATGGACCTTGATAGCTGGAATAGGGCCCTACACACCAAATCCTTGTGGAATATCCATGCAAAAAAGGACTCTTTGTGGTCCAAGTGGGTCAATCAGGTGTACCTAAGGGGTGGTAGCATATGGGACTCAGAGGCTAAGCATGAGGACTCTCCACTCCTCAAGAAAATTTTTTAGATTAAAAATCTTATACTACAGACCTGCAGATCCAGTAGGGTAGCTGATGAATTAGTCAGGAGTTGGCTGGTGGGTGACCAGGTGTGCTGTGCACTGGCTTGTCAGTTCTGGAGGTTCAAAAACCATAAGGTGCCCTGGTACAAAGTGGTCTGGAAAAGTGGTAGTACACCCAAACATGCTTTTGTTCTGTGGTTAGTGCTAGGAGCGAATTACGCAACGTTGACAACCTGAATATGGATGGAGTAGACAAATGATGTGTCCTACGTAATTCAGAGTTTGAAACCCAGAGTCACCTGTTTTTCAACTGCTGTGTCTTGAGAGCAGTGTGGAACCATCTTAGGGACTGGCTGGGTCAGTCTAGAAGAATGTCAACGATCAAATCTTCCCTCAAATGGCTGCATAAGGAAGCCAGGGGTACTGGTATGCAAGCCATAGCCAAAAGAGTTTGTTTCACCTCCATGGTTTACTTCCTTTGGAATTTTAGAAACAAAAGGAGATTTGAAGGAGGAGTTACATCAATAGCCTCGATGATTAGAGTCATTCAAAGTCATACTTACAGGATTTTATATGACAAATTCCCAACTTTCACAGGACCTTGGGTTCAGTCTACTCAAGGATAATGAGATTAGTTGGGCTTCTGAAGCACAGATTGTAATGTTGATGCACCTTGTTCTCTCTGGATTTCTGAATTAGGGACAGGTTTATAAAGCTGAGATGTTGCAGATGCGCTCAAGCGGTTATTGAGTCTCTGTTGAAAGTATAGTTACTGAATGCTCTGGTTACAGGTTTAGAAGATGAAGTCTGTTTGCAGTTGTTGCAGATTGCAGTCTCAGTATGTTCTGAATGTAGTTACCCGTTTCATATATCCTGTGCTTGAGTTGCAGTATGGCTTGGAATGTTGGTATACAGGCCTTAATTTTAGGCAGGGCTGGGTTCAGAACTCTGGTTGTTGGCTGTGGTTGATTAATTGCTGATGAAATCTCTGAATATACTGTGGCTGTATATTCATGATTCAGACACTGCAAGTGAGCAGTATACAGTTTCTGAATTCAGAGATGTTCTAATGTGCTGATTTGCATATGCTGCTTCTGATGTTGGTTGGCATGATGAATTTGAAGATGTTGAAAGTCCTGAAGTGATGATTGCAGTTGCTGGTGTTTCTGAATGAGCAGTAACGATATTCTTTTATTTCAGAGTATACAGATTATTAAAATTTTCTGCAGTTTTTAATTTGATGATTGATGATGCCATTCAGTTGCAGAGTTAAGTTACTGAATTTGGGAAGTTCAGGCTAAGGTACACAACACTAGTTGTTGCATTTCAGTAATTGAACTGTTAGTTGTTGCTTCTGTAAAGTTGGGTTTGTGATACACATTGCTGATTTCCCAAGTAATAATAGATTTATGGTTACGGTTTCTGATTCCAAGCGATGGGTTCCTGTTTTCCGGCAAGGGTTTTTGGTTTTCCGCTGATGTTTTCTGGTTTTCCGGCGACGTTTCTGGTTTATGGAATGATTTAGAAGGTGTTAAATCTGATTTTGCATCGTGGTTTTCCATCGTTGATGCATTTTTCTTATTCCGGCGACGGTTTTGGTCAACATCGGTTTCTTTCTGGCGATGATTGAGTTTCTATAAAGGTACCTTTTAGTGCTTTTGTTGAGTAACTTTTTGATGACGTTTGATTTTTTATTAGAATTTATGGCCTTTTGTGTCCCTGGGTATCCCCAGGTTGAGTGTATTTGCATTGTTTTTGTTTGATGGGGAGCATTGGTCTTCCTTCTCTTGGGTATGCCCAGAGTTTCTGTACATATCCATTTTAATCAATATAATTTACATTTACCGATCAAAAAAAAAAAACATAATTCATAGCCTTTGAAGGCAGATCCCCTCGAAGTGATCAAACCCTATTTTCTCTTACTATTTCCCTTCTTAAAATTTCCCCAATTTCTCCATGATAAAACCCTAGGGTCGTACCAAGATATTGGGCTGAGAGACTCCCATAGAATTGAGACAAAATATCTCCTCTCTTGAAACTGATTAAAAAATTGAATTCCTGGACCATCTTCCTAGTATTTTAGGCAAGGATAATGAAATAACCTCCATTGTAAAATCTATCTTACCCCCTTTTCACAATTTCTGCATATTTGGGCCTTTGAGACAGACAGGAAAATACTGATTGCCTACCTAAATCCTCTTTATCAGCCATGTTAGACAATCCACAATCCCTACAGGGCCTACACACTGATCAATTTCCTCCCTGCTGCCTAGAGCATGGCAGCTTTCTTTGCTTTTTTTGAACCTTACAACCACCAGTATTGGCCTTCATTGCTTTGTAGAACTGCCACCAACCTTCTGCCTAGGGCCCATCTGGAACATTCACTTAAGCGTTCTCCCAAATGCCGAGAGCATTTTGGCGGAAAGAAAACAACCCCATGTGTTCGATAAAAATCTCATTAGAACCAGGCTCCCATCAGTTCTGATGGTTTTCATCATGGATATTCTGATTTAACTATCCAAAATAATTTTAGTTCCTCCCGAACCAAACTCAATTCATGACACAATAGTAATATGCAGAATGAAAATCTGGTTGATAGTTTCATGGTATGTAATTGCCTGTCGTTACAAGTCAAGTCTGATGAGTTTCCTATCTACGTTGATAGTTCAAGAGCAAACCATCCTGTGTTCAGTAGCCGAAGACTAATGCTAATTAGCCACCTCTTTTAATTCTTTTGTTTAGGCTAATTCAAATGGTAGATAATTTATTGTTTTAGGGGCTCGATTTTATTACAAGTAAGATTTCTAATGGTATAAAAATGTTCCTTAGTTGTGTAGCCTAGAAGACCAGCTTCTTGGCTCAGATCTTGATTTCGGTTTGCCTTTTCTCATAATAGTCAAAGGCGCCAGGCTGCCAGGAACCTTTGCCCTGCAGCTAACAGAGGTGAATCACACTTTTATTAAAACTGCGTAAAATGCCCTATATAATGGATTTTTGATTTGTAAACACATTAGCACTACTGTTTGAATTTTAAAAACCAAAATATTCAACAAACACTAGAACATAAATGAATACTATATTACAAAATTTCAATAATATGCAGTGTTCATCCCATAAATTCCACAAAAAAGAAGCAGAAATAAGCAGGAAACAGCGAAAAACACCAAAAGCTGCAACAAAGCAGTAAACAGTTCTGACCTGAGAGCAGCAGACAAGGCCAGAAGAAGAAGAAGAAGACAGTCCTGCTCTTGTTAAAGGAAACAGTCCTACTTGGACAATTCCAATATGAATCCTATCATATTTTGATCTTAAGGCTTCTAGATCTTCTATACTTAAAGTCTCTTATGTTGTCTGGCTTCATTCGTAACTAAGGAGACTAACTTATTAACAATTTTAACTAAATATTCTTCATTTAATTCTAATGAACCCTTTTGTTTAATTACTTGAGCTTCTGTTTTTGTCATTTTCCAGATTTCTTTTGGATCTTGCTTAGGTAAATCTTTACCATTCAAATTTTCTAATCTTTTTTCAAATTTGCCTAATGAAATTTGAATTTCTTTCTTATCTGATCTTTTGCTTGATGAGGATTCTTTTTGTTCCATTTTTACTTCCTTTAAAAGCTTTCCTGTTTTCTCGATATTTTGAACCAACCTATCCATAATCTTTCTAAATTTTTCTTAGTCTTGCAGGTTTTATTTCTCCTAATCGGGACCACCCCACACGCTCTCCTAGCTTAACGGGCTAACCATCGGATTTTCACTGGCTGACCAACGTTTAGTGAAATAAATCATGCAATTTTTCAGAAAAATTTTGAAAAGATGATGAATAGAACTGGCTCAAATACCAAAATTCCTAGGATCGCTTAAACAAAAAAGTAATAAAAAGAAGAGGTTCCCATTACAGTTTCGTTAAACCTGAAGTTTAACTCCAAGCAAATAGACGAATAAAGAAACATTCAACACAATTTCTGATGCAGAGGATCATCCAAGAGGATGCAACTGCAGAGCATACTTATTGAATAAGTAAAAGAACAAAACAAATTTGTATTAAAACTTGAAATCTTACTCAAGGTATATTGATTAACTTTTTACATGACAGAATTCCTAAAACAGAAGAGAGAGAGAAGAGGGAGAAGAGAGAATTCAGGTGGAGCTCAAGGCGTCTTAGGTTTACTCTAAGAGAAACCCCTGAATTGGTGTGAGTTGTAAGAGAAACAAAGACTCTTATTTATAGACTCAAAGGCTCGGACTTTAACTAATTTGGAACCGGGGTGAATTAGTGCGGGTACTCATTCGGCCCCATCGACCACTAAAATCAATACAAGATTCTTACAGGATTGACGAGCTGACGCAACAAAACAAAAACTTTACTTAAAGGTGACAACACATGGATGGCTGCATTTGTGTGGAAACCCGCCACCTTTAAATAAAATAGTGATTAAAATACAACCCTGACCGAAAAGTGGACAGGTGTAAAATCACTCATCTGATCCTCTCATAATTTACAATATAAAATGAATAATCTTGCAGACAACTGGAGTCTTCTTTTCATAAAGGTATTTTGAGTAAAGATGAAAAGAGCCATAACTTTTGACAAACGGACTCGATTGCCTGTCTTCTTTTGAAATATGGTCTTTAGTGGACATGGTAATTTTTTCTTCTTAGAAATAGTCTTCTTTGAGGAAGCTTCCTCTTGCAAATCTTCCTTTTGAATAAACTTGTACCACGTGTCAATATCTGAACCAAGTAGATTCAGATCAATGGCTTGAGGCGAACTTTGATCTTCAGATGAATCAGAACCATCTGATTCGAGCTAGGCGATCTTGAGTAATTTTGACTTCGTGCTTGATTTTGACTTTCTTGATGAAACTATTGAAACAGCATCATCTTCTTCGATCAATTTCTTCTTGTCTTTTGATTTCAAATAAGAACTTGATGGGGAGGATCTTAGTTCAGAAGTCTGAGCAAGCCATGCTCTGACTTTTCCTTCGAGCATGGTGAACTTATCCCACCATCTGATTTTAAAGATTCTTCGTAATGATTTTGAATAACACAATGAACTTTCTTCAAGAGGAACTATGATATAGTCCCAGCAAGTGATCTACGTAATCATGAAATAAGAGCAAAATAGTAACATACTTGAACATTCATCAGAAATATCAGGTGGATGATTAAAAATCTTTTGAAATAATTCAAAGTCATTTTGAATTACTTCTGGAAAAATGCTTTTAACTGGGCCAAAGAATTTGAACCATGTAAAGAACAACTTCGGAAAATTTTTCAAAATTTTTTGATCAAAATGAACAAACCATGAATGTGTAAAATTCCAAACAAACATGGTGTTAAACCAGGCTTTAATATAATCTTGAAAATCATAAGTTTGGGGAACAAAAACTCCCTTAAACTTTTTGGAGACACGTGGGTGCTGACCCCACTCAAAAGGAGAAATAATTTTTAAAATTTTGATTTTTGAAAAATTGATTTTTGAAACATCTTACAGATCATAGTTATGATCTATAAAAAAAGAGTTCGTTTCTATCAAAATAAGTTCATAAAATCTTCTATCCTTCAAAGTGTCTGGAGTTTCAAAGTGACAACCTCTGAAGAAATAATTCTTGATGACTTCGAAGGGGGAAGATGAATCCCATTCGGGCTCAATGGGAAATAGATCTTCGAAGACATCTTTTGTATAGTATCATTTTGATGTTTTTTTAGGATGAGACTGTTGAGGAGAGGACTGTTGTCATTCCATAATTTCCTTGAATGATGGAGCTTGCAAGCTTGACATCCTTATGAGTGGTGAATACTTGTTGTACAGGAATTTCTTTTGAGGGTGAGGCTTTTGAAAGAGTGGCTTCTTTTGAATAATAATCACTGGTCTTCTGTCGTCTAGACATTTTTACCCTGTAAAAAATCTCTTGTTAAAAAGTTTGGAATTGAATTTGAAGTATCTTTAAGAAATTCAATTTGAAAATCGAAAACAGAAAGGATAGCTTGCCAACGGGCAAAAATCTGTTTTGAAACTAAATTTTTTACATCTTTTTCCAAAATATCTTTTGCACTTTTACAATCAACTTTAAGTAAAAATTCTTTGTTGAATAAATCATCTTGAATTTTTGGACGCATACAACAATTGAGTAATTGACTTAGGGACCTGACCAGGCACCTGAGTGAAACCTAACCAGGGTTTCTTTTGAATCAAAGGATACCTCCAAACCCAGCATCAGAGGCATCTGTTTCTACAATCATAAAGGCCTTTGGGTCGGGTACACTAAGGCATGGTAGACTCTTGACTAGGGTTTTGACTTTAATTACTGCTTGAGTATGTTCTTCTGACCACACGGGTGGATTCTTTTTTAACCTTTTAAATAATGGTTTAAGTATAATTCTAATGTTAGGAATAAAGTCTGCAACATAATTAAGACATCCTAAGAATCTTTGAAGTTTATTCTTATCTTTGATTTCATTAGGAAATTTGTCTGCAAATTCTAATGATCGTTGAATTGGAGTAATGGTATTTTGATAAATATTATGACCTAAAAATCTAACATTAACTTTGAATAATTTGATTTTTGGTTGTGAAACAACCAAACCATTTTTTCTAATAACTTCATAGAAAATATTCAAATGTTTGAAATATTGTTCTATTGATTCAGAGTATACAAGAATATCATCGATGTATACAATTGTGAATTTTGTATAAGGATTAAAAATTTCATTCATAATATTTTGAAATTCTGATGGAGCATTCTTTAATCCAAAAGGCATTACATTCCATTCGTAATGACCAAATGGGACTGTAAAAGCGGTTTTGTATTTAACTTCTTCGGCAATTTGTATCTGCCAAAATCCTAATTTCATATCAAATTTTAAGTAAACTAAGGCCATACATAATCTATTTAGTAAATCCCTTTTATTAGGTATTGGATACCTAATCCATTGAAGAGCTTTGTTCAAAGGTTTGTAGTTTATAACAAGTCTAGGAGCTCCTCTTTCAATTTCAGCCTGATTTTGAAGGAAATTATGGAAGGACAATAGTCCTCTCCTCAACAGTCTCTTCCTCGAAAAACATCAAAAGGATACTATACAAAAGATGTCTTCAAAGATCTGTTTCACATTGAGCCCGAATGGGATTCATCTTCCCCCTTTGAAGTCATCAAGAATTATTTCCTCAAAGGTTGTCACTTTGAAACTCCAGACACCCTGAAGGATGGAAGATTTTATGAACTTATTTTGATAGAAACAAAATTTGTTTTTATATATCATAACTATGATCTGCAAGATGTTTCAAAAATCAATTTTTCAAAAATCAAGATTTTAAAAATTATTTCTCCTTCTGAGTAGGGTCAGCACCCACGCGAATCCAAAAAGTTTAAGGGAGTTTTTGTACCCCAAACTTATGATTATCAATATTATATCAAAGTCTAGTTTAACACCATGTTTGTTCGGAATTTTACACATTCATGGTTTGTTCATTTTGATCAAAAAATTTTGAAAAATTTTCCTAAGTGGTTCCTAACGTGGTTCAAATTCTTTGGCTCAGTCAAAAGCGTTTTTCCAAAAGTAATTCAAAATGACTTTGAATTATTTCAAAAGAATTTTAATCATCCACCTGATCTTTCTGATGAATGTTCAAGTATGTTACTATTTTACTCTTATTTCATGATATGTGGATCACTTGCTGGGACTATATCATAGTTCCTCCTGAAGAAAGTTCATTGTGTTATTCAAAATCATTACGAAGAATCTTTAAAATCAGATGGTGGGATAAGTTCACCATGCCCGAATGAAAAGTTAGAGCATGGCTTGCTCAGACGTCTGAACTAAGATCCTCCCCATCAAGTTCTTATTTGAAATCAAATAACAAGAAGAAATTGATCGAAGAAGATGATGCTGTTTCAATAGTTTCATCAAGAAAGTTTAAATCAAGCACGAAGTCAAAATTACTCAAGATGATCGCCCAGCTCGAATTAGATGGTTCTAATTCATCTGAAGATCAAAGTTCGCCTCAAGCCATTGATCTGAATCTACTTGGTTCAAATATTGACACGTGGTACAAGTTTATTCAAAAGAAGATTTGCAAGAGGAAGCTTCCTCGAAGAAGACTATTTCAAAGAAGAAATAATTACCATGTCCACTAAAAACCATATTTCAAAAGAAGACAGGCAATCAAGTTTGTTTGTCAAAAGTTATGGCTCTTTTCATCTTTACTCAAAAGACCTCTATGAAAAGAAGACTCTAGCTGTCTACAAGATTATTCATTTATATTGTAAATTATGAGAGGATCAGATAAGTGATTTTACACCTGTCCACTTTTTGGCCAGGGTTGTATTTTAATCACTATTTTATTTAAAGGTGGTGGGTTCCCACACAAATGCAGTCGTCCATGTGCTGTCACCTTTAAGTAAAGTTTTTGTTTTGTTGCGTCGGCTCGTCAGTCCTGTAAGAATCTTGTGTTGAATTTAGTGGTCGACGGGGCCGAATGAGTACCCGCACTAATTCACCCCGGATTCCAAATTAGTTAAAGTCCGAGCCTTTGAGTCTATAAATAAGAGTCTTTGTTTCTTTTACAACTCGCACCAATTCAGGGGTTTCTCTTAGAGTAAACCTAAAATGCCTTGAGCTCCAACTGAATTCTCTCTTCTCCCTCTTCAGTCTTATGCATGTAAAAAGTTAATCAATATACCTTGAGTAAGATTTCAAGTTTTAATACAAATTTGTTTTGTTCTTTTACTTATTCAATAAGTATGTTCTGCAGTTGCATCCTCTTGGATGATCCTCTGCATCAAAAATTGTGTTGAATGTTTCTTATTCGTCTATTTGCTTGGAGCTAAACTTCAGGTTTAACGAAACTGTAATGGGAACCTCTTCTTTTTATTACTTTCTTGTTTAAGCGATCCTTGGAATTTTGGTATCAAGAAGAAGAAGAAGAACGTCCAAGAGCAGCAGAGCAGAAATCTCAAGAAAAAGTAGGAGAAATTCCCAAAAGACCAGCAAAGAAAAAAAATTCAAGGGAAACGTTCACAACTCTGAACAAAAGCAGCAGAGCAGCCAAAAGAAGAAGAAAAAAAAAAGAAGACAACTGAAAGCAGCATGGCAAGCCCAAAAGAAATGGAAGAAAAAAAAGGAGTCACAGCAGCTCCGACTGGAGCAGCGGAGCACAAAGAATCAGTGATTTAGGTCAATCAGGAATAAAAACAAAAAAAAAAAGAGGAGAGAGACCAGGTTGATCAAGAAGAAAAAGGAGAAAAGAATGAGATTTCGCCCTCAACAAAAGCTTAAAAGTTGGCCTGGGGAATCTAAAGTTGGCTTTTAATCTCTGGCTGAGATTAAAAGACGGGGGAAAATGAAGTATAAGGTAAGCAGGCATGACGCATGTATCTCAAATGTTGCCTCACCTCAAACCTATGAAGCACCAGCCACCACATTCCCTCAGTGCCCATCAGGTGCACCTCACACCTGGGCACACCTTTGACTACTATGCACTCTCTTTTATTTATAAAACAAAAACAAATACCTTTGCATTCTCTTGGTATGATAGACCTCCCGGCTGTGACCACCATTATACTGGAAAATTCTAACCTGCAATTAGTCAGGTGCAATTTGATCAGAACATTAACTACACTCCGTACATCATAATGATACATGGATTGAGGCATACTAGAAACTCACAGTTCTATCATAAGATCCAGTAACAAATTCCCGACCAGTTGGTGAGTAATCAATATCCATCCTGGCAATAATAAATGGTAATTTCTCAAATGACCACAGTGATGAAATATTAATACTTTAAAACAAAATTACAAAATTATATGCAACAAATTATGCATCCTCCATCTTACACTGAAGAAACGTGATCTTTATGCACACATTTAGCTTCATCCAATTTCCTAGCATCGTAGCTATAGCAGTTGCAGTCTTCATAAGCCTGCATCATTATTAATATCATTAGAAACTTTGTCTGCAGAATAACAACCCAATACATCAGAAGCATAAACTTTCTGTAATAGTCCAGAACCAGATCCCATTGGATTATATTGTTGGTCTGACTGTACAATTGCAAAAATCCGAACTTTTAAATGTTTTGTAGGACCAGGATAGGCAATTTGCAAAAGTGAAATCACATCAATTGAGCTCCTTTCTGATAAGAACTTTCACGATATTGAGAGGCGAGGAAAGGTAACCCAATGTTAAGGTATTAGAAAGCTGAAGCCTTACTAGTGAGCATTAAAGCTCACAAAGTTTTCTATCAAGGTATTCCTCCCTAAATGTGATGAGGACAAATTCGTCCAAAGTCCTAATCTTGGCCATAGACTGCAAATTTATCTGATTGAAACATGGACAAAGTCTCAACATCCCCGAATTCAGATAATGATCTAAACAACAATGCTTTGAAATAAATAAATAAATAAAAGATTACGAATGAGACAAGCTTTCATTATTGTGCTCACACCTGCAAAGTTCATAGGCTCCATTGGATTCCAAGAAATGGAATTAGTTTTTGTCTGCAACAAGCAAATACAAGTCAGAATGGCACAAATAAAGTATCCCGATTTAAAGAATTAAGTAAAAGATTATATTCTTAACTTAGGTTGAGAGAACATAAAGCTATTCAGAGAAGCTATATGCATATTATTGGTAAATAAGCACTAGACTAGAGATTTTCCTTGTCAAATAAGTCTTCGTTTCATAGTAAAGGAAGTTAAATTTAATAGACAATATCCATAAACCTGTTGAAATATGCTACATATTCTTTTCCATGATAGTTGTCCATGTGTCAAAACAAAGTAACATATATACTACGTTCATGAAGCGTAAACTTAGTTGCCTGTTTGTTTTTTGCCATTGCTTTTGTTTTTGTTTTTGCTTTTTGTTTTGTTTTATTTTATCTTTTGGGTAGGTGAAACAGTACCTGTTTGTTTACCAAGACTACAAACTGAAAAGAATAAGACAAGATCCAGTTGTCATGATCATCCTTCATGTGTACACAATATTTGCTATGCAGTGTCCAATATTTCTGAAAGATTTCCCCCTTCCATTAATATCGTTAAAGACAGAGTACAACTACATAGGAGTTCCATCATGCTAATTCCATGGTTCCACAAACTATTGTTGAATTTTCGCTGTGCTGCTAGCCTTCAAGGCTGTAAACAAGCCGAGCTGAGTAATAAGGTGTTTGAGCTTGCTTTACTACTTTGAAATTGTGCTTTAGCTTGGCTTGAGATATACACTGAGCTTGGTTTGACAAATTGCAAAAAATGTTTGAGCTTGGATAGGTACAGTATTTGATTACTAGTAAAACCAAATCAGGTCCAGTCTCAAGTTCATTCTTAAGATTATCAATAAAGCTTGAACTTGACTGACTTCATAAAATATGACAAACACCAAATATACATATAATGGAGAACATTTATTCATAAATGTATATATGCATGGACATTTTCATTGTAAGCGCATCAAGCTTATCGAACCTATCAACCCACTTTCATTTCAAGCCATCAGTTCACAAGCCACATCAAACAAGCATACAGTTGATTGAACTTTGGATTCGCCAGGAAAGACCAAATTTGGCAGCTTAAGCTTGGCTTCTTTGCATATTTTAGCCAGTTTGTACGTCAAACTAAGCTCAAGCCAAGCCCAGTCCCAAAACGAGCTCAAGTTATACATAAATAGCATGGTTTGTTCACACCCTACTTTCTTCTTTTTGGGCCCTTCAAGGAGATTTAATCCTTTGACTGCATTACTTTCTCCCATCCTGTCTCCACAATCCAAAAAACCACCCTCTCAACTCCCACCCAGCGCACGCACGCGTGAGAGCCTGCCACAAACCTCAATTGGTTCAACTTCTACTGTTTGAATAGAATAAGCATCTGGGGACACCTCAATTTTTATTTATTTTTATTTTTAATAAAGTAATCAAGAACTGAAGGGCAAGACATCCTCCTACAAAAACAAAACAGGAGAGGGGAGCTAAAACACAACACTGATATAACAAAGCTCTTCAATCTCTGTAACACTCAATTTTCTTTAGCCTACCTGATAAATTATTCAAAAATACAATACAGGACTGAACAATGCCTCCAATTGTAAGGAATTGGGTTGATACTCTTTAATAATTTGTTCTTCTGAATATTGTTCTCTCTCTCTCTCTTTTCAAAGAATGAAAAAATGAAAAAAAAAAAAATCAACAACAACAAAACTAGAAAAGAAAACACTAATTTGTTAGTTGGAATTTAATCAGAAAAGCACCCTAGAATTAAAAGTCTAATTTACACTCCACTTTATTACCCCGAAGAAAATAAGCATAACTAATTATTGTTCAAAGTAGCTGAGAGAGAGAGAGAGAGAGAGAGAGAGAAGTTGTTCAATACTGGATTTAGATATAAAACAAAAGTTCCAACATTAAGCTGCTGAAAATAGGAAAATTCTTTGAAATTTCAATTTAATGGGACTGAGGCAACTGACGGAATTATGGTTCCCGGGAAAATTAGACAGTTGAACAGAACTTCCATCAACTGCCAAGGCAAAAAATTTAAACGTGAAAACTTATGATCTTATATTGGTTGTCTATACAAAAACACATTTGGACAATTTTGCACAAGCTCCTTGTTCTCAACCATTGATGCTATTTCACCAATCAAACTTATATATCATAGTTATTTCAAAATAATCCCACATTATATAACTATGCAATTTATATACATACATACATTCATATATAGAATAGCACCAAGAAAGATATGTTTCCATAGCACCAAAGTATTTTACATCCTTGCATGTTTTTGGGGGTGAGGTTTTTCCCTTCCCATTCTGGCAAGGTTTAAGACTCACTTCCTCAATGTATGGAAAAGGAAGAAGCCCAAGCATGCAGGGAACATGTCCCATAAGGGGTTGGTATAGGTAACATTCATGACTCATCTAGAGGAAATGACAAAAGGATTAAAAAATTCCATAAATTTCTGAATTTATGCTTCTTGCCATGCTACGGGTGCAAGATTCTCAATTTAGTAGCTGGTATGGCTATGGCTAGAAAACCAGCCAAGTAGCAAACAATCTCAAAATACATCACCGAATTTCCACTGGTAGAACCCATCAAAATAAATGATAGAAGAAAAACAAACTCGAAACTCATTGCAATTCAAGTTGTGACATACTACAACACAAGGTGCACAAAGCTCACATGCCATATCAGGGTTCTAGGAAAGGCATGATCTACACAACCTTACCTCCATATTTGGAGAGGCTGTTTCTATGACTTGAACCTATGATCTTTGGTCTGAGAGAATCATAAATAAAATTCTAAATTACAAGCTAAGCAACAAAATCTAAGAGTTATTGAGAATCAGTGGTGAACAAATAAATTTTAAAACTAGATCCATTTATCAAAATTCAAAGAAATTGAGCATCAAGTATAACCTCATGATGATTTTCCTTGCTGGGGATGACATGCGCAAATCATATAGTGTTATGCTGCGATCACTACAAAATAGAACATACATAATACCATGAAGACAAGAACGCATCATAAACAAATCATACAGCATCCAAGTACATAAAAATTTAAATACATGCTGCAACTATCGAACATGGCATTGTGAAAAAATACTGTTATATAGAATCATTACACCCACGAAATGAAACTGCATGAGTTCTAAAGGTCATATTTAACAAGAAATTTAAGGTTTGATGATATTAATTAGGATGCACTCTAGAATTTACCACCATAATTGGTGGAAATCAAACATGTTTTCAAGTACTATCAAAATCATATACTGCAAAACCATGATGTTAACCCCCGTTCACTAGAAGGCACTTAATTGAGTATTAGACTGGTGAGGTAGTACTTGATAGGATGCAAAAGTTTGACATGGCAAAGCATGGTATACAAAAACAATTTAATTATTTTAAATCAATTCAAATGATAGAGATAAGATTCCAATCATTCATCCATATGAACAGTGATACAACTAGTCGTATATCATGCATACCTCCCCGATGTTGCCAAGACATTCGGTTCTCCAGGATTAAATTGGACAGATATTACTGTGTCCTTTCCCCATTCAAAACTGTTCACTGGCTCAGACCTAGTTGTGCGAGGTATGAAATCATTTAAAAATAAAAAAGTAAAAAAAGAAACGGCTGAGAAGATAAGTAAAGAGAAGATGGAAGTAGACATCAAAACCTATTGTGATTCCATATATCAACTTGAGCACCTGCTGTGGCAAAGAGATTGCCATCCCACTGGTGATCAATAGCCCTGAAAAACATCAAGCAAAGCATACGTTCAAATTGAGGAGGAAAAAAAATCAGAATTAGCGAAGCAGCAGAACTCACAACATATTTTTTTTTAAATAAAAGTAGATAAGATAAACTGTAGTGTGTAGTCTTACCAGAATGCATTCTTCCCAATATAAACTTCCAATGGCTGTATAAAGTCAATTTTTTTTTCAGAAAGGTAGG